>NC_057794.1:38314318-38555070 GCF_018294505.1 Triticum aestivum
AGCGGGGATGGAAGATTGGACGAGATTATGTGCGGACAAAGATGGAGAAGCGAATATGTGCTGCAGGAAGTGGACAGGTGATGATGACTACAACATGCCGCTTGACTTACGAGACACATACCAGCAGCGTAGGGTCATGTCGATGCCAGACAACTTGCTTGAGTGATCACAATACTGGTACTCCCTATAGTGCTATGCCCTAACTTGCTTGAGTAGAGTAGTAGAGTAGGACTCTGCTCTACTACTAGCACTGGAGGAGTAGTATATTCTAATCTAAAATAGTTACAAACTTCAATGCCCGAGCGTGGAACGACTATGAACCGTGCTCAAAGACCGTGTCTACATGGTGTTTGGACATGGGCGACAACCTCAACGCCAACGGTGCTTCTCCCGTTGCACCGTATGTGTTTCTGTCCTTCCTGTTCGAAATCATGGTAGAATTCATGTTTCTACTCTGTATCCTACTACTATGCTAGTCCACATGATTAGTTTCATCTCTGTTATAGCCGTCATGATTTATTTTGTGCTTATTCGGATTAAATCTCATAGTAACTTGCTCATATATTCAACTGGCACAACGTCCCCTACAGCCACTCCCGTTTCATGGACGGCCTGGTCGATGCCTCCAAGGAGCCCTTCGTCCACTAATATGAGTGCCCGATGCCATTTTGTGGCTCGCCGGCGGACATGGTGCATCACCTCACGGATGCGTGCAGCGGTCACTGTTGGCCCTTGGCAGAGAACATCAAGTACGAGACGTGCTACCCGTTCACCATGCCGGAGTCGCTGGAGGATCACCGTCGCCTGGTAGTCTCGGAGGAGGACGGCAGCGTCTTCGTCTTGATCGTGGGCACCGATGAGGCCCGCGCAGGCCGCCGCCCCGTCTCGGTAATGTGCGTCAGGGGCGACGCCGCTGACGCTGACACTGACACGAGGCCAATGTATGGGCGCGTGGTCAGTGTTAATACCCCTCCGGGTCGCGTGAGTGGCGACACCGGCCTCATCGAACGGACTTGGACTCTGGGGAGCTGGGACTATCCCGCCAATGTGGACTTGGAAAACCCATGGCATCCTTTACCCGCCGACGCGGTGCACGGGGACTCCAAGGAGGTTCACCTGGACATATGCATTATCAAGTTAAATGTTGATCATTAGTCTTCGCTCAATGTAATCCACTGTCTAAGCATGTGGAGACTTCCATGCAGGATCTTGCTCTATTGGAGTATCGCGCATGAATAAAAGTGTATCTGTTTATGGTTTAGTCTAGAATCTTGGATGTATGAATTTTTACTACAGTACTGGTGAAAGACTTACGATGAACCATTTCTTACATCTCCTCTTCCCGCTTGCAAGTCATCCTGATTTAATCCCTCCGTCTAGGTGTATAAGGGCATGGTTAATATTACTTAATAGTATAGCCAACTGTTGACTATAAGAAAGTCCCATGTCATCTGTAGCCAACATGTATAACAATTGATACTCCAAAACTAATTCTTAAAGATCATTTCTTGCAAAGCACAATAAGTTATTTCTTCACAAGTTTTGGATGCAGGTTGAACAGTTGAACGCTTTTGTTTGCAAAAGATACCTTTTTATCTATTTCACCCGGATGTTTGTGAGCTCTAGAGATGAAATAATATCCGAAGAAACCTATCGATACCCGTTACACATGAGATGACCCCCACATCCTTTGTCAAAATAAACAACTCCCCGATCAATGCATTTCACTCTTCGGCGCAACGCACGGGCACCTTACTACTATAGATTAGTACGACCAAAAATTGAACTAACATTATATATAGTACGATAAATGCTGATGCATGTCACCTAAAATTATATCATTCAAAACTATGTTCAAATACGAATCCAATGATATAGTTTTTGTTGACATGCACAAACATTTTGTCAGTTAAATCTTCAGTCAAATTCAATGGGGGACCAATAAACCACGACCGATGTAGTACAAGTGTAGAGGGCAGCGCTGCACGGGAGTCTCACCTCTCACCCCGCTCGTGGTGCGGCAGTAAAGCCGTCATATCACAAAACCCAACCACTCCTTGTAATAAGTGGCCTGGTAAAATAAACGGACAAGCAACCATCACATCCCTCCGTATTTTTTGCATTTCATCTCTCTGCATTTACTTTCTCCGGTTCATCTCGCACACTCGATCCCCAGCTACTACTCCTAGGGCCAATTCTTTTGGCGGCTTCCCCAGCTTTTCCCACAAGACTAGTCATAGTGGAGAGTAACAATAAGGCGCCTCACTCATTTATTTGGGCTTCTAGACTACTACTCCGTCCTGGTTTATTCCTCACCATTGTAATTTGTGCTAAATTTTGACCAAAGATTTAACTAGTTTATTCCTCACCATTGTAATCCCTCCGTCTAGGTGTGTAAGTCATCTTATGAAAACCAAATAATCCCAAAACACTTAGGCGCGGTGCATTAACTTCTACCTCGTTTCTTGTTTCTTGACATATCAACCAATAAGAGATAAAGAGTGTGCATGCTTTTAATGACTTGAGATAACATGCAGTGGTTAGTTCATTGCATGCAATACTATTAATTAGCAAATAAACATTAACGTTTCTCGTTTTCTCCTCCTCCTTGGTCACGGTGCACAGCCTAAGATGACTTACTCACCTAGATGGATGGAGTAGTGCATGTGGCATGCACTAACATTTCATTAGTTAAATTTATGATCAAAATTTGACACAGATTACAATGGGGACCAATAAACCAGGATGAAGGTAGTAGTTATGGGATTACTAATCTAGAATCCTAAAAGAACTGGCCCCTGGTACTCCTACTAGTAGTAGTACTCAAGTTGGAATTCCAATCTCATGTCACAACTTGTTAGGCAAAAAATTCGATACAGGGTGTAGGAAGCGGTTTGGGAATTTGCATGCCTTTCCAACTAGTGAGATACTCCGTACAAAGTACGACAGAGAAATAACCACAAAGAAGGAAGCTAAAAGTAAACAGTCAAACGAGCATTTTTGCATTTGTTTTGCATTGAATCGTTTCACAAGCTTGACTAGTGCTGTTTTTCTACTTTTACAAAAACCGCATCGTAATGTTAAAACGTGCATTTGCACGTACATAAGTAATAGTAGTACTCCCTCCATGTAGGTGTATTAGTCTTCCCTCCTTCTTGGTCACGGTGCACAACCAAAGATGACTTATTGACCCGGACGGAGGGAGCAGCACAGTCTGCAAGCATATATCGAGAGAGACGTGTAGTGCGATAGTATATAGTAAAGTTTGTGCTATATGCGTACAAATACACAAGGTTTCCAAACTTTCCCTTCTACATACTTAATTAAGGACGCTAAAAATTCCTGAACGTTCGGGATTTATCATTTGCGTCCCAAAACTAATGAGATCGCCTTACGAAACAAAAATTATACTCCTCCTAAAATCCACGACGCTCGCAGGCGCGCTTGCGGTGCACCACGAGTGCCCTGGTGCGCGGTCGTTTCCCCGCACGCCGACACAACGCCTCTTCCTCAGCCTTGCAACTCGCGAGGTGCTGATTGGCGGCTTGCCGGCGGGAAAGCGTGATCTCACCGGTGTGGTGATCCGGCGCCAATAGGTACTCCTCCTCGCTGGAAGCATGCACCCGGACCACGTACCGCCAAACGTAGATGAGGCGCTTAGGCCCGACTACACTCAGGGCGTTGGCACGGGCGTCCTCCGCCAGCCTCACGACCCTCGCACGAGCCTTCTGCCAAAGAGCCAATTGCCTGACTCTCTCGGACGCGACATAGGCCTCCCAGGCAGCTTGTTCCGTGGTGTGCCTCTCTTCCTCGGCCTTGTTCTCCGCCTCTATTTTGGCGCGCTCTGCTGGAGGCAAAGAATCCCACAAGGCGACATCCATTTCTTTCCAAAGCTCCTCAAGGCTGGGGGCTCGGCGGGCGGTGCGGCGTTCTCCTCGTAGCGGGGATCCGACGTGTCCTCCGACGCGCGTGCTGGCGAGATTGGGAACACCGACGCGTCCACCTCGACGCATCGCGGCGAGGAGCGGAACGCCGACGCGTCCTCCTCGACTAGTGGGGTGAGGAACGGAACGGCGACGCGTCGCGTCGCGGCGAGGAGCGGAACGCCGATGCGTCCTCCTCAACTAGTGGCGGCGAGTAACGGAACGGCGACGCGTCGCGTAGCGGCAAGGAGCGGAACAACACCGCGCCCTCCTCGACTAGTGGCGGCGAGGAACGGAACATCGACTCGTGACCGTCCGTGCGGTGCAGCGAGGGGCTCCTAGGGCTTGGGAGGGGCGATGCCATGGTGGTCAACGTGAGAGGGAGGGGGAGGATATAGTGATGAACGTGAATGTGAGGGGGAGGAGATAGCGATGTCGTGGGAGGTGCAATATTTATAGGGAGCAATGGCACACCTACATAAGATATGGACCGAGCTGCACTGACTTAACTGCAGGTCCAGTTGCATCACTGACATGTGGGCCAGACCCCTGTTGGGCCCATATGTCAGTGACCCAATGCACTTGCAGTTAAGTAACAGCTACGTGGGCATATTTGTTGGAGTAAATTACGGGGGAGCGAAGGGGTGGAAATATTGCTGGTCACAACGGATTGGATGAGCGTGGGGGGAGGAGAGTCATGCATGCAGATTTTTTCACACGGGGTGGAGTGGTGGGACCGCCGGAGGGAGAAGGAGAGTTTGACAGGCATATTGTTTCCACACATGGAGAGAAAAAGATTTGGAGACGAACAGGCTTCCTGCAGGTATGGGGAACGGTGCATAATAAGTCATCTTGCATGCCGGGCTAGGTATAGTCTCAAGTCATTAAAAACATACACGCCCCACACATGTTCATATTTCAAGGTGCTCTAAATTATTGCATGCGATGATTAAGGCTGGCCATAATGGTGGTATCTTAGCTAGTATCATGCACACGGGAACAGCAAACATGCTGATGTGGCAAAGAATTAAAGAAGAGAGGGGGGTTAGAGTAACTAGTGTTCATGCATGCATTGGCAAACACATTTTTTTGTGAAGAACGACAACACTAGTTGAGTACTTCTGCAGACTTCAAAAACTATTCCACCGCCTCTACTATCTTGCTAAGAGTAGGTGAAAATTTTGAATCAAGCCCTTTAAACTAGAAGGGAGGTAGTGGTACTCTAATAGCTAACCTTGTTGTGATGACAAGATAGGACATGGCACGCACCTGGACGGAGGAACTAGTCTGCATTGTGCATTTAAGTTTTGTCTGAAGTCAATGTACCTCTACTTTCACCAGACTTATAGAAAAATGTGTCAACATTCACAATGTCAAATCAATATTTTTACACTCATTATAAAACATAGTTCTTATACTCATTATAATCAATATTGTAGATATTGATATTTTTAGTATAAATTTGGTCGTGGGATTTCATTGATGCCTGTCAAAGCGTGGAGGATGCGGAGCTTAGGGCTTGCATTGCTGGTCTCTACATAGGTATTTCTCTTCATAATCCTGTAATTTTAGAGACTGGTTGCGCTTTTGTGGTAGTGTCTCTTGCATCGGGGGACTATGACTGGTCTGCTATGCATGACCTGAAGATGAAAGCGTTGAGCATCTCGAAGTTGATCAACAATCTTCAATTGTCAAAGATTAGCCATTCGGCCAATAAGGTGGCACACTTAATTGCTAAGTATAACTTTGACAATAGATTAGATGATATTCTTGTAAATAACATACCGCCCTATGTGGTGAATATTGTAACGAATGAGTGTAGTGGTGTGGCTGGTTAATTAATATAAGGTGGTGTTCAAAAAAGTATAAATTTGGTCAAACACTTTGCAAACGGTTGACGGGAGTGAAAAGGACCAGAGGGAGTATCATGCATGCGGAGTAGGCAAAAAAATTTCTTGTCTAAAAAAAGGCAAAAAATTTGCTCATTTATAGCCGGTCGAAGTCTCAAAGGGCACGACCGCGCGATGGAGGCGAAGGTCGTGGGAGGCGCGACGTTTGACGGAATTAAGTGACTTTATATCCACGTGCCGGCATGGCGTGCGAACAGGGAGAAGCTATATCGTCAGGCCTACGATATGGGTCTAGTAGAAATGACATCTAGTGGGTCCCGCATAGTTCTCGAGAACTCTTTGGGGGCTTGCAGCCGTTTATCCACCGGGCAAGCCAGCAACCCCACGCCATTCGCACACCCTACTCGTGCTCGTCTTCTACCTTACAACAGTTCACTCCCAATCGTCCCGTCCTTTCACATTAGTTTGCTCCCAGTTTTTTTGCGGGGTACAACAGTTCAACTTCTCCTAACCCTCCTGCAAAATCCATGGCCTCCCGAATCTCCATGGTCGCTGCTGAGTACCAGGTTAGAGCCATCACCGGTGATCAGTTCATCGTATCTACACACGTGGATCCAAGACGGTGAAAGCATGGCTTGCTCGCTTCCTACGCATGTTCAACAGTTTAACGGATGAGTGGGTCGCTGGGCTAGATGTTGAGTACACCACAGTCCTGGGACGAGAGAAGGATCTAAAGGACGAAGAGAGGAAGAAGCCCGTCGTGATCCAGGTTTGCGTACATACGTTTGCTTGGTCTACCACATATGCCACGCCGACGTTGAGTGCCAAGATTTTAAGACCTTCCTCAAGGATGGAAGAGTGAAATTCATTACTATAGACTTTAAGAACGACAAAGAAGTCCTGCGTCGGATAGGTCTCGTTGTAGGCCAGCCCTTCGATCTCCAGAAGGCAAGCCTGGTGTCCTCCTCTCAACCTTCAATGCTGACCCTGGCAGCAACCATGATTGATCCTTCGTACGCTAAACTGAAGAAACCTCATCACGAGTTTCATCATGCATTTGAGTCGAAGACATTAGATGAAGATCACATCCTGTACGTAGCAATGGATGCCTACCTTTGTTTAAATATCTACAAGGGTTGGATGAAGAAGCAGAGCCCAGTGTCCGGTTCAAGCAAAGACGCGTCAGCGAAGAGGAAGAGGAAGAGGGACGCGGACGAAGTCGAGGATGTGGACTCGGACTCCGAGTAGGTGGCACTGCCATCGCTCATGCTGGTTCTACTACAGTGTCAAGCAGACTAGTTGCTTAGTTTATTTTCAAGGGTGTGTTGTGCCGAGGCCCCAGCAGAACTATGTTTATGTTCTTTCTCGTTATTTGAACTCTTTAGTACGTACAGTAGTACTAGTACTATGTCTTACTACTGTTCTTCTTGCAGTTGGTACTACTGCTTGTATCTCCGTGTTCCTACTGTACTTAATACGTTCATACTAGTAGTATAATTTGGGTCAGTCGATTTGTGAAAGAAGTTCGACGGAGTGAAGGAAGAAGATGGCAGAAGAGGTGGAAGAAGCCCTTCTAGCCATCCATGTTGCATCAAACGCCTCACATGAGTCGACTGACCCAAATTGCTCCTTCAGATTGCAGGATCCATGTGGCATTCAAGGTCTCGAAGGTAGATTCTGCGTCCGCACCCGGTTTGCGGGCTCGACGCGCGCGCGACCGGCTTCCGCCACGACAGCCACCATGCGTGCCTCCTCCGCGCAGGCGGAGACGACAATGACACGCTAGTTCCTCCTCGCCGGCGTGCTGGAGCACGCGCTCGTCCTCCTCTTCGTACGCTGCGAGCATAGACGCGGCTCCACCAGTTGCTCGCGTGCTTGGCAGCGCGGCGGCATCACAAGGAGGGACTGCAGATGTCGTGAGCGGGCGAGCCTTTGGCTTCATGGCACAGGATGGCGGCGACACGGCGGTGATGGGCGAGAAATTATTGGCCGAAGCAGGCAGGCGCCGGCATGCGCAACGGCGGCGGCAGCATATTGATGAGTGCGCGTGTGGGAGCTTACTTTAGTTTTATATATAAGGTTGGTCAAACTTAAAAGAAAACCGTAGTAGTACACGTAAACATTAGACTTAGGCAGCGCTTTTATTAGTTAGTACCACAACCACGATACGGAATCATGTGCAAGTGCGTGAACCGCGGCCGCGCGGTCGATCGAATGGTGCGTCACCGTGTTGCGCTCGAAGGACATCCACCGAACCTTTTTGTGTGTGTGAAAACAATCCTCGAATATTACTCAACTTTTTTTCCTGTGAAAGTTCTTGACGCTGCAATATTTCCATATATTTGAATTTAGCTCCAGTTCGTGTTTATTTGGATTTGGACGTTTTAGGTGCGCCCTAGTTTTTTTAATACTAATTTTGTGTGTGTGACTGAGAGAGAACGTGTGTATGTGTCCATATGTGTGTTGTGGCGGAAGGGCAATATGGAGACGGTGTGCGTGTGATACAGACATAGAGAGGTGTGAATGTGCAAATGATCATGCATGAGTGAGACATAGACAGATGCCGATACGTTGAGTATACATGAGAGAACGGCCTTCTAGTTTACTTGTGTGTGTGTGTGAGAGAGAGAGAGAGGAGCATCTATAACACAAAAACCATCTCTCTCGATTCGTCCGTCCCTCGCACAGTCGCATGCAACACATGCACCAACGCGCACATTTTGACACCCTCACCCGGCCCCTGCCCACCTCAAGGCCCGCACAATCTCTTTGTGAATACCCATTTCTCTCCTTAGGTTTGTTTTCTCTCAATATCTGACACACACACACACATACACACAGAGACACACGCGGCACAACACACACACACACACACTCCCCCGAGCACACAATTCATCCCCATCCAAGGTTATATGGTGACCACTCTCGCTTGTGCTTCTTTGCACCCCAACATGCACAACACCTCAATCTTCAAAGAGGGCATTGAGCAGATCGAAGACAGCGACCACACCGCGCTAGAGAATGCGGAGTCATTTGGAAGCAGGGTGATGTGACGACGGCTGACTGACTCCTCCCCCCACCCTCTCTCTCTCTCTTGCACAAAATTACCAATCCCTATCTCCCCCGCACAAAATTGTCAATCCCTCAACCCACGAGATCCTCCCCCTCTAGTCCATGTTTTTCCAGCTCTCTCATCAAACATGTTGTCTCTTCTCCTTCCATGTATACAGAATCCAGATGCACACGCATCTCATGTATATTACATGTATCCATCTTTCTCACAAACCTAACTTCTTCCTCCCTCTTTCTCTCTCTATCTCTCTTTATCTGTCTTGTTAGGTTTGTCTACTACTCTCTCGTCCACATACATACAATCTTTCCCGCCCTATCTGCTCCATCTTCAAAAGCTCTCCCTGCACGTTTCATTCACACATTGGGATATGTCAAAATGTTGCTTCTATAATGGCTAATGTAGAGTTATGGTTGTTTTTGTTGCATCCTACAAAGTAATAACTATGAAATGCATTTAGATTCTCATTTGACTGGGATTATGTGAGTTTGAGCATGTTGTGAAGTACTATAGACCTTGTATACATCTTGGGATTCGACAATGATTGTAACTATTGAATTGTATAGACCATTACATTCGAAGTCAATAGCCTAATATATTTATTTCACAATTTCAAGAAATGATTAGTTCACTACAAACTAAAGAAAACAAATGTGTACTCCCTCCGTTTTTATTTAAGTCCGCGTATTAGCATTGGTCAAAGTCAAGTTTTTTAAACTCTCAGAAAGCTTATAACAAAAAATATTAACATATAAAAGAACAAATAAATACCATTAGATTCATTATTGAATGTACTTTCACATCATACATATTTGTTATGGTAAATGTTTATATTTTTCTATAAACTTGGTCAAACTTTAGGAAGTTTGACTTCGGTCAAACCTAATATGCAGAGTTTACTACTACTACTCGCTAGTTGCTTAGCCGAATCACTCAACACGCCACACAGGGAGTCTAGTGTCACAAAATTTTGAGGTTGGCAGGAAAATCTCCTGCGACCCTGATTCGAGCAGTGGGAGGTTACCATCATAGCCTTCGAAACAGGCCTACAGATGATGCTTGGTAGGGGGCTGTTTTCGTAACTTCAGGTTCACCCTACCTAGCCAACCCCACCCCGGCACCCAGAGTAGTACACCTGAATACTCCCCATTTTCTATCCCCACCGCAAAATGGACTTCTCCATGGCACCGCAGCCTTTGTGCTCCTCCCCTTTACATTGGCGCACTCGTCCACTACAGTGCACCTGCCTCATCGACGACCTCGTATGCCGCACTGGAGCCGGTCCACCATTGTCGTCATACACGGAGCCTCTTCCCCGGCATCGTCTTCCAAGGTCTCGGATCTGCTTCCCGAAAGCCGACGCCAAGCGCAGAAGTACCACCGTCATGGACAATGAACTTACTCCCGTTGCCGACCATGACTCACAGAGGCCGCTGCGACCATTGTTCTCCTCCTCGATTGGTAATGTGTGTATTGAATCACTTAGCAGTACATGTGCAGTTCCAATTTTGTTCATACCTACCCTTCAAATTTCCTGGGTGCTATTGTTCCCATAAAAGTAATTGGTTATAGCCTCCATTGTCCAACAGAATATCAACTTGTAATTGTGCGTCGCTCCTATATCATGCTGTGCTTGGGTAGGTTTTTCATCTGCAACCAGTAGTGTGGCAAATGATGGAAAAGTTTTTAGAACTAGCAAGATGCCCATGCGTTGCACGCATCAAGATGCATTTGTATGAGTAGTTTATCTTGTGGGAGAAAAGTATGAACGAGGAAAGGCCTTATTTGCAAATATGGAGAGGGGTATGGATTTCTTTTTGCAAAATTCACATTTGTTTCCTTCCTATCCATCAGATATAAATCGGACGACCTATATTGCAAGAAAAAAAGTATAGAGAAAAAGAGTAGACAGTAAAGGAAGTAGAGATAAATATTAAATATTAAATATAAAATAAATATAACAGTAGAGAAGAGAGTAGAGATAGCAGAGACGTTGGGAAAGGATCACGCACACGGGAAAAAGCGGCCGGGCATGCGCTAGTTTTGGCGCGCGGCGTCCGACGCGCTTTATAAAATGCAACATCCTCCCACCGCTCTGTGCCTTGCTACCGCTCTCTCCCCGCTCTGTTCCTCTCCACCGCTCTCTCCCTGCTCTTTTTCGCCTCGCCGCCACCGCGCCACCATGCCGCCGCGTCACCGGTAAACTTGGGATACCGCGGCGTCCGCATGCGTCCCTCCGGCGGCTTCTCTGCCGAGATCCAGTTCCGCGGGATGCGCCTCAGCCTCGGCAATTTCGACACCGCCAACGAGGCCACCCGCGCGTACAACGCGACGGTGTGGCGCCTCCGGTGGCCTCATAGAACATTGAACTTCCCCAACATGCCGACGTGGGAGCGGGCGCAGGAGCTCGCGCCTCTACCGCGGCTTAGCACCGACGAGGATTGTCGCGACAACCGGTGGCAGGAGCACCGTCTTGGCATCGCCGAGATGGATGAGGAAGCCATGGCGCTGTGGCGCCAACACTTCCAGCAGGACATCATCAATGAGCGTGAGTTCTACGCGCAAAGGAGGGCGGGGAGGGATAAGAGGAGGGCGGAGCGAGCCGCCTATCGCGAGCACAAGCGTAGGCGAAAAGCGGACGCTCAATTCAACATGAGGCTAGGAGCAATGTCGCCCTGGGAATCCAATGACGATCGGTATCTTCACGCCTATAGTCAGACGTGGAGGAGGACATCACCGAGGTGGAGTCGGACGACGAGGAGTAGTTGAATTATCTTTTTTTATCTATCTATGCTGAGAACTATCCTCTACTCTCTAGTATCTACTTCTCGATCTCAGCATTATAAACGCTTTTTTAAAGCGCCACGCGTTGTGATTCTTTTGGAGATGCTCTAACATGGCAGACGAGTGCTTTAATGTTGCCCACAAGATGCGCGAGTATTACTAGTACTATATTTTTCTTGCCATGTTGAGATTTTAAAACCATGAGTGCGAACATGCAGAGGAGCAATGAAGACCAAACACGGGATATTCGGGACATCTTCAAGGAGCGTGGAAAGTAAAAGAGGAGCTGCAGCGAACCTGTAAAACGAGCTTTGGTAAGTAACACCCTTTCAATTACTTTCGTGTAGCCTCGTGTTCTTCTATGTGTATATGTTGTAGTTTCTATTTCTCTTAGCGTGGTGTTATTCGATGTGTAATAAGAAGAGTCTTAATCATCCTAATGCTTTCGTTTTTAGCTTGATGTAGGAAGTGGGTGTTCTCACCTTGTAGTCTGTTTTTATTTTTATTTTCCTTTTGAATTCACTTCTCCGAGTTTTGTTTATCTGGATTCTAATAAATGGATCTAGGTTGCTCTGAGTATTGATCTAAAAAAGAAGTAACTTCATGTCAGGATGCAGTTCCTGTGAGGAGGGAAGTATGGTCAACCTCGAGATCATGTTTCCAAAATGAGGCTGGATTACACACAAGGTGCCAGTTCCCTAATGATGCTAGATTAGACACAAGGTGCAAATTCCCAGATGATGCTGGATTACACACAAGCCAGGTGGAGTCGTCAGCTATTTGTGTCCTCGTGGCATTAGTAAAGGCTGAAAGAAAGCGTGCAGCAGCCCTTGAGAATGTAGCTGAGTTCCTGAAGAAGCGAAAACAGCAATCAGATGGTCTCTTCACCCAAGCCAAAGAAGAGATGGAAGAAGCCAGAAATAAGCTAGCAGAGGCAGAGCAGGCTAGGCATCTCCTGCTATCTAAAACTGTTGTCAATATAAAATTTCCTTCATAATAGCTAGGTTCAAATGTTTATCCAGTCAGCATGCCTGTTGTGATGTCCGTGCATCTACTGATGTGGCACAAAATGTTTTCTTGGGTCATGTAATAACATCAATTACTTTCCAAATAATAACAGACGAAGCATTGGACATGGTATAGTTCACGCGCAAGCCCGACATTCCAAGTTCAACTTCCACATCAAACTCATGTTCACAGATATCTGCACATTCATACATAATGTCCACAACCATGATTCACTTCAAAGCCAAAAAAATGTGAGGAGAGTTATAAATAAAGAAAATCCTCTACTAGTTCCTGCTACTAGTGCGAGCACAACAAGTCAAGACCATGCATAAATTAATTATATTTTTGTCATTTTTTGTGTTCTAAAATGTCTGCCGGTTCGCGGAAGGACGTGTTGCCGGCACACGTGCGGATTCAATGAAGGCAGGCGGGGCAGTCTTAAGCTGGTTGCACGCGGCGAGGAGGCGTGCTCAGTCGGGCCTGCAACGAGTGCGGCCCTCTTGGCCGGCGTGCCGGTTCAATGCCTGCGCTATGAGAGGTCGCATCCGTGTCAGAGCAATCGCTCCCTCCAGTCCTTTTTTGTTTGGGTATAACAAAATCTCGTTTTCCATTCACATTTTACAAGTAAAATTCATGGACAAACTTTGACCCAAAGTACGATGGGGACTAGTAAACCAGAATGGAGGTAGTAGTTTTTTTAATCAAAGAAGGGTTTCCCCTTCCGATTTTCATTACTGAAAACCAGCATCTAAATCTAAACCATAGTATTTGCCCTAGAACTACCAGGTTCAACATCTCGCAACATAAACCCATACAACCTCCATCACAAAAAAACCATACAACCATACGCCAAGGAGGTATGTAGTACTATGAATTCCATTTTCGCTCCATACCAATCGTTCTAAAAACTACTTACTACTTATAACGCGCCATTGAAAATCGGAACTCTTAACCCCGCTAAAAACGATATTTTAAACGTGGCTACTCGATCTGTGGCAACTGGCAAGCCACCGCGCTCCAAGTCGTTCACCTGTGGTCCCGACCATCAACTCCTACGGATCAAATTATCACGTGAGCTGACTATTCCTACAAAGGTGCTCCACCATGTACCCGGTACCCGCAAATGCAGCAGTTGTGCACCTAGGGTTTTAGGGTTTATTTGTTAATGTCGCCTTTATGTAACACTCATGTGTGCGAGACAGCGAGAGGCCGACTGCGTGCGTGCGCCTCTTCTCTTCGTATATGTACTCCACCGTTTGTCTAGTGTCCAAAAAATTATAATAACTACTAGCAATGTGCCAATGCGTTGCCACACGATCAAAGTAGATTAATACATATTCACCGATTTGATAGAAAAAAAGTCTAGTTTTGAAATATGTATATCACTAAAAATATGTTATGTTTCACTCAAAATATATTCCTTTGGTGGTTTTGATGAGATAAGGGAGGAATGTTGTTGGTTTCAAGATTCAAGAAGTGGTATATGTCTAATTTCTACTCTTACTAGCAAGATGCCCGTGCGTTGCACGGAACATCAAGATCTTGTGGGAGAAAAGGATGAACGAGGGAAGGCCTTATCTGCAAATGTGGTGAAGAGTGCGGGTAAATTGCCATATTTTCCTTCCTATCCGTCAGATATAAATCGGACGACCTACATTGCAGGATGGCAGGCCCACCATCATCACCAACTCTATTTTTTGTCCCTACTCTTATAAAAAGCATTGTCAGTGATGATCATGTGCCTGCCATCCTACAATATAGGCCGTTCGATCTATATCTGACGGATAGGAAGGAAACTATGGCAATTTTGCAAAAAGATAGCCACACCCCTCTCCACATTTGCAAATAAGGCCTTCCCTCGTTCATCCTTTTCCCCCACAAGATAAACTACTCATACAAATGCATCTTGATGTTCCGTGCAACACATGGGCAACTTGCTAGTTGCTGCAAAAAGCCCATGTGTGTGTGAGAGAGAGGGAGAGTGGAGGAGGGCGGAGTGCATGTGTGACAAAGACACAAGGAGTGTGTGTGCGATAGGTATCAGCTTAAAATGAGGCGATAGTGTGTGTGTGCATGATCGAGAGGGCGTTGAAAGTGCGTTATATCGACTAGAGGGGGGTGAATAGGCGATTTTTATGAAAGTCTTCAAAACGTGGAAGTTATGAAGACAAACGATAGAAATAAACCTATTACCCTGCAGCGGAAGGTAGACTACACTAGGCAAGCCATAGTCAAGTATTCAATAGAGTGAAAGCACAATGACTACTAGCAGCAATGTAGTAAGGATCAGGTAGGAAGATATTGTGAAGCCACACAGAACATGCAGTCACTCAATGAAGACAAAAGATAGTTCGAACATACAATGACTTCACAAGGAGTAATAGTAAGTAAAGGGAAGGGAAGATGAAACCAATGACTTGCTGAAGACAATGATTTGTTGGACCAGTTCCAGTTGCTGTGACAACTGTACGTCTGGTTAGGGCAGCTAGGTATTTAAACCTTAGGACACACAGTCCCGGACACCCAGTACTGAACACGCAGCTCAGGACACCCAGTCCTCACCGTATTCCCCTTGAGCTAAGGTCACACAGACCTCGCCCAATCACTCTGGTAAGTCTTCAAGGTAGACTCCCAAACCTTCACAGACTTCGTTCACCGGCAGTCCACAATGTCTCTTGGATGCTCAGAACGCGACGCCTAACCGGCTGGAGGATGCACAATCCTCAAGTGTAGTAAGTCATCAGATCACACAGACAAGAAGACTTAAGTGATGCCTAATTCTCTTTGGCTCTGGGTGGTTAGGGATTTATCCTTGCAAAGAATTCTCTCTCAAAGGCTTCGAGGTGGGTTGCTCTCAAACGACAAAATCCGTACTCCGAATCTGAGCAGCCAACCGTTTATGGTTGTAGGGGGTGGGCTATTTATAGCCACTTGGCAACCCGACCTGATTTGTCCGAAATGACCTTGGGTCACTAAGGAACTGACACGTGTTCCAACGGTCAGATTTCAAACTCACACGGCAACTTTACTTGGGCTTCAAGCAAAGCTGACTTGCCCGACTCTGGACAAGATTCGCTCTCAAAGTCTTCACTCGAAGACATAGGTTTTGTTTAAGCATCACTTCAGTCATTCTGACTGGTTCTCTTGGACCCCACTTAACAGTACGGTGGTTCCTATGACTCAAGACAGAAGAAAGAGAACTATGAAAGATCTAAGTCTTCGAGCTCCATAGGCTTCATGTGGTGTCTTCTCTTGTCATAGTCTTCAATGTGAATATCTTCATATACCACCTTTGACTTTAATGTCTTCATACATTTTTAGGGGTCATCTCTCGTAGGAAAACTGAATCAATGAGGGACTTCTACCTGTGTTATCCTGCAATTCTCACAAACACATTAGTCCCTCAACTAGGTTTGTCGTCTATACTCCAAAACCAACTAGGGGTGGCACTAGATGCACTTACAATCTCCCCCTTTTTGGCGATTGATGACAAACTAGTTGAAGTTTTCAACGGGGAATATAATCTGTGAAATTGTAAAGGATAAGGAATTGTCTTCATAAGTTGCAAGGGCTCCCCCTGAAGATGTGCATATAAGTAATTTGTTTTTGGAATGCAAATGCACATGGCAGGTTGTACTTGTGGAGATCCACTTCAACTTATGATGACAATCCACTATGCATGTGAAAGTCTATGAAGATAATGACATGCATAATGGAAAATGGACGTCTGCAGAATGATCTAAGTGTGGAATTTATCGTCGCACATGCGGAATTTATCATCGCAACACAAGGTGGCAAATAAGTAGCAGACGACCATCGAGTTTAAGTGTTACAACTCAAAGAACCAAATGTAGCAAAATGAGAGTTGTAAGCACGAAGCAAAATATAAAGCACCCGCCCATATGGACCCGCTTGAAGACTATCAACCTCATATGCTTCTCCCCCTTTTGTCAGTAAGGACCAAAAAGGTTTGAAGACATAGAGCATCTACTCATTCCCATGAGGAGTAGGTGAAGCAGCAGGGTCATTGGTTGTGTTTGGCGGTGCTGAAGAGCTTGGAGCAGAGTCGAAGCATGCTGAAGGAGGTGGCGGTGAAGTAGCATCGTCTTCATCCTCGATTACTCTGGCATTCACAGTTGCAGCAGAGGAAGAGAACTCAGAGTCTTCAAGGGATGGAGTTCGTCGCAGCACTGCCATTCGAGGAGGTGTGGAGTCAAACTTGAATTGCTCAGTGAAGCCATCCTCTTGAAGATCATCTTCAGAACACATCAGTGTTAGCCCTTTCCATGTGCGGCGAGAGGTTTCATGGGCAACAAAAGCATTCTTGGTGGCAAGATTGCGAATGCGATTAACATCCACCAAGAGGCTTTGCATCTGACGCTTCAGCCAGTCATGATGCCTATCCTGTTTCTGATGAAGAGCCACAAGAAGCTCTCGGTCGTTGAGAACACGAGTGCGCTTCTTGGGTCGTGGAGCAGTTGTACTGTCAGTGGCTTCAGTGAGAGTAGGATGCGGTGCACGTGTAGTGCCAGCCAAAGGATACACACGAGTTATGGCTTCAACGCCTTCAACGTTCTGAGTGAAACTTTGATGCTCTGCATTCTGAAGACTGAGAGGTTCCTTGGCAGGCTCAGGATAGATGGCTTCAATAAACATATCCACATCAGGCAAAAAGATCCGATGGTTGCGGGCCGAGGGCTGATATGAGATAGCGGAGTGAAGTTTGATCAGCCGCATCACCCAAGGGGCGTAGAACTTCAAACCAAACAGATCAGAGCCAGATGCAGCAAGTTGGCGAATGAAGAAATCCTGTGTATTGAAGCATTTTCCATGAAGAATGTAGAAGACCAAAGTCTTCATTGCACCTTCCAGCTTGGCATGGGGAGAATGTCCTTTGATTGGCCAGAGAGTTCGCCTTATGATGTGATAAATGGTTCTTGGAAGATACTCAAGGTCTTCAACGAAGAACTCCGTGGGATAAGCAGCATCTTGGGGCAATGGCTTCATCATACTGAGCATCTAACTCATATTAGGTTCAGTCTTCTGAAAGATGCTCTCAATAGCTTCACTATGAAGCTGACAGCCATGCTCGTCGAGATCGCCAGGAGTGGGCAAACCAGTGAGCTCAATGATGTCAAAGGCTTTGGCTTCGTGATGAACGTTTCCTGTCATCCACTCCAAGACCCAAGTCTTCGGATCTCTGCTATACCCGCGGATGTGAAGTGTGGCATAGAATTGGAGCAGCAACTCTTCATTCCAATGCTCTTGGTCAGTGACGAACGGCAGCAGTCCAACCTCTTTGAAGCAATCCAGAGCTTCTTCCAGACAAGGCAGACCAGCTATTGCTTCAATGTCAAGGTGCTTGTGTGGGAAGATGCGACCTTGGTTGTAAAGAACGCATGAGTAATAGCTTCGCTGCGGATAACTCCAGAAACGATCAGATGATATTCTTTCCCTGGAGTAGGGGTTCCTGGAGCTGTTGAAGAATGTGTTGTCTTCTCTGAAGCCATTGATATTGAAGGAGCCAGGTGCTGATGCAGGACCTGGGAAACTTGGCAATCTTGGGATTGGCTTCTGTACCTGAGGCCTGTGCTCAACATGATAGTCGAATTAGGGACCGGCAGCAGACGCAGGAACAGAAGCAGTGGGATCAGTGGCTTCGCTAACTTCTGGTGCTTTTGTTGGTGAGGGCTCCACATTTGCTTCAGCCATGACATCGTCAGTGGCTTCAGTGGTGTTGGTGGTGGCAGCCGCAAGATTTTCAACCTCCACTTGACGAGCTGGAGGGTCGCTTAAAATCACGTTCTCCTCGAGAACTGCTTCTTGGTGGGACAGGGGAGTAGCAGCTTGTGGTACTTCTTCTTCATCGGCTGATGCAACCGGAATATCTTCAGCAGTTTTAGCTTCAGACGCAGAGACTTGAGGCCTTGGACCTTTGCGAAGCCTGCGCAACACGGGCGACGCCTGTGGAGTTTGTGTTGGATGGGCCTCAGAGTCTTCTTCCTCTTGTGGGCGATCTACCCACAAAGCATCCTGTGCTATTGGTGTCAGTGGACGACCAATGCTGATGAGTTCACTGTGTGTGAGCACAGGCAATGATACCTGTTGGTGCTCTAGCTGAGGAAGGGCTGCATCATCTTCAACATGGTCATGGTGACCAATGTCCTCAGCAGCGAGGGGATCAGCTGCTGTAAAGTCTTCAGCTTCATGAGCCTCTGTGGAAGCAGGCTCATGGATAGTCAGTTGACGTTCTTGTGGATCGGCGTCGGGGTGAACCATGAAAATGGGTTCAACAATCAAGGGCTCTATGGGAGCAGCCCGTTCCTTCTTGGTCATTCTTTTCTTCTTGGCGGGGGCAGTAGCAGAGGCTTCAGGATGTTTTCTCTTCCTTGCTTCAGCCTCAGCAGTCCTGGTCTTCTTCAGTTCTGAAGCGGTTGACCTGGCCTTTGGCTTCGGGCCAGTCATGCTAGTTGGGAAGATAAGGGGATCTGCCTCCTGCCTTGGTGCTTCAGGTTCTGCCATAGAGGGCTTCTTCTGCTTCTTGGCAGCCATCCTGGGGTCGATGCCAGGACGCCCAAGGGCCTTGCGCTTCTCAGCCTCATGTAGGCTTGCACACACCTATCAGCCAGGACCTTCATGCGCTCACGAGAACCCTGAGCTTCTGCATGTTTCTTTAGAAAGGCTTCCTTGAGCTCGTGCAGCATAACCTTGAAATTCTTCACGTCTTGCATGCTGAGCTTGGCCATATGCTTCTTGAACTGAGATTTCTCAAAGTCAACCTTCTGCTTCAGTTCAACAATGCGCTGGGCGATAGCTAACTCTGAAGCAATGGCGCCATGGAAGGCGACACTAAGGCCAATGGGTAGTTGGAGATCGTCGAAGCTGATGTTTGGCGTGTCAAGCCATTCATCAATGAAGTTGTGAATGACTATTACATCAAAGAGAGGCAGATCATTGAAGATTTCTGCTTCTTCTTTGCTCTTGACGAGTTGCTCAAGAGCGTCATCTGCAAGATCTTCATTACTTGACAGATCAATGGCATCATTGCGCAGAATGGCAGCAGCTATTAGCTCTTGGCCGGTGTGTGGCAGAGGCATCTTGACCTTCTGGGGCATGGAGATGCGTGATAAATCTTTGGACTGCACACTGTCTTCAGGAGGTGCAGTTGCCAGTGGCTTCGCCTGTGAGATTTTTGGTGAAGGGGCAGGCTTTGAAGCTTTAGGCTTCTTCAACTTCTTTGGCTTCGGCGCTGCAGGCGCTTCATCTGATTCAGCGTCGGCTGCAGGCTCATTCACTGCAGTCCCTTGAACCAAGATATGGGTGATGAGGCCTTTAAGGTTGTAGAATGGACCGACGATATTGGGTTCTGCATCTCGTGTGCCATCAGCCCTTGGAGCTGAGGGACCAGGGTTGAAGTCTAGTCCCAATGTCTTCTTGTTTTGCTTCGCTGAGTTCTGGGCAAACTGGAAGTTGCGCTTGAACAGAATGTCGTCACGACACCATAGTAGTGACGATGGGTGTGCATCAATAGGTTGTGGCCCACGGACCATGCAGGGATAGAAGCCTTGTTCAATGGCTTCATCTCTGGACCTGGGTTGAAGATTCTTGTATAGGATGTCCCCCCACGGTCTCTTGATGGCATTTTTCTCAGCATATTCCTGGGTTACAAATCGGTATTTGAACCATTGTTATGCCCAATATCTTCGAATCCATTGGATTCGGGTCTTGTGCTGATTGTAATCCTCTTCAGGATCTGTCTTGTACAGTTCTGAGAGGTCATCTGGCAGATCTCTAGATGTTTCTCCACGACGCTTTCTGCCACCCTTCCTTGCTGATTTCTCTAAAGCCATGAACTTTAAACTGAAAGGCTTCAACACGTTCAAAGGCTTCAAAGATTTTCGCTTGCTGGACAAACAGGAACTTGCTTCGGGAGAATTTATATGATGCTGTAAGAATTCTGCAAATGAATGCAGACTATGAGAACCAAGGGATTCTCCCACGGACATGTACCTGTGACAACATTAAGGTGCGAGGGAAGGGGAAGAGGTCATATGCATTCTCAGAAGATTTTGAATATAAATTAGTTTAGAAGACATTGACCTCATCGTGCGAAGACATTCACTCATAGATAAGGAGTTGGTTCCAGATTTGTACGAATCCAGAGATCAGTACAAGTGAGGAATCTAACTACTTTGTGAAGCATAAGTGAATATACTAGGCATGTTATGAGATGCAGTATGAGAGAGATCAAACTTGTGTTAATAGAAACTGCTTGTGGTAGAAAGTGACAAAGCCATAGGATCAACAGTGCCATAAAAAGGAAGTTTTATTTACCACACTAAGAACTGCTAGACGGAGTGGAAGATGAGGCCGAGCAGTTCGATCTTCCGTGCCCTAACTTGGCGACGGAGGACACCTACGGTGACGGCGGAGAGGACGATGTCCGCGGTCGGCGTGAAGACGGCGTTGGAGAGGTTGCGGCAGTGAAGCGCTTCGTCGCCGACGTCGTTGAGGGCTAGCGGTGGCGCTAGGGTTCGTGCGAGAGTGGAAGAAGAGATAATGACCGCCGTGAAGTGTGTATTTATAGGTACAGGGGCGACACTGCGTTATTACACAGGTGCCCCTAGCGATTCGCATCTGAGGAACACATGGCCATCATGTAGAATATTGGGGTTTGTTCCACGTCCCACGCACGCCTGGATTGTCGGGTGGTCATTCCTACTTCTCCGGGTTTCATGTGGAGGAATGAGCATTGAAAGTGGACTTAAGGTTTGTCTTTGTATCTTCTGCTGACAAGGACGCAGAGAAGACATTCGACAGTTTCAATAGAATGCATATGATTTGGAGATATAGAGTTTGACATAGATAGCATAGAGAGGTTTGGGTCCGATCACATTCACTTATTCAAAAGATTCAACAAGAAGACATAGCTATAAGTGAATGCTATAGAGGACAGGACACTAGTATATATATATATATAATCAACATAGTGAAGATAATCATGAAGACATGTTGAGATTGAACCCAAACCAAATGTGAAGACATAGCAAGGTAACGCCATGAGTGAAACACTTCAAAATAGAACATTTGGTGGTGGCGTTACCCACCGTATAGGAAGTATTACACCCAGACACGGCGCACAATTATCATGGTGCTCCGAAGTCAAATTCCACATTAATGTATTCACACTTAGAATGTATGTCTTCATTGATTGAAGATATACTTTACCTCGTGTGTTGCACATCTAAGTCATCAATATGCATAAGGGTTAGGATGTGTGCCTGATCATAGGACATTTGAGGATTCCAGGATATTTAGCTCACACCGTAACTTGCAAAATCTCTTCTCATCCAAGGGCTTGGTGAAGATATCTGCCAATTGCTCTTTAGTGTTGACGTGTATGATATCAATATCTTCCTTCACAACATGATCTCTGAGAAAGTGATGATGAATTTCGATGTGCTTTGTCTTCGAGTGCTGAACTGGGTTGTTGGAAATCTTGATGGCGCTTTCGTTGTCGCAGTAGAGTGGCACTTGCTTCAGATGAATGCCATAGTCCTTGAGCGTTTGCTTCATCCACAGAAGCTGAGCGCAGCAAGATCCAGCAGCAATGTATTCAGATTCAGAAGTGGAGAGAAATACATAGTTCTGCTTCTTTGAAGACCAACATACAAGTGATCGTCCCAGAAAGTGACATGTGCCTGATGTAGACTTGCGATCAACTTTGTCACCAGCATAATCAGCATCCGAGAATCCAACCAGATCAAACTCTGAGCCCTTTGGATACCATAATCCTAGAGTTGGGGTGTGAGCCAAATATCGAAGAATTCGCTTCACAGCTAAGTGATGCGACTCCTTTGGTGCCGCTTGGAATCGAGCACACATGCAAACACTAAGCATAATATCTGGCCTAGATGCACATAGATAAAGTAAAGAACCAATCATGGAGCGGTATACCTTTTGATCAAACTCTATACCATTGTCGTCAGGACCCAGATGATGCTTGGCTGGCATAGGCGTCGTGAAGCCTTTGCAGTCTTGCATACCGAACTTCTTCAGGCAATCTTTGAGATACTTCTCTTGAGATATGAAGATGACGTTGTGTTGCTGTCGTATTTGAAGACCGAGAAAGAACTTCAGCTCTCCCATCATAGACATTTGATATTGCTCTTGCATCATATATCCAAACTCTTCACTATACTTCTGATTGGTGCAGCCGAAGATAATGTCATCCACATATATTTGGCACACAAACAGTTCACAATCATATGTCTTCGTGAAGAGAGTGGGGTCGAGAGAACCAGGTATGAAGCCTTTGCTCTTCAGGAAGTATTTGAGTGTGTCATACCAGGCCCGAGGGGCTTGTTTGAGGCCATACAGTGCCTTGTTGAGCTTGTATACCATGTCAGGATGTTTTGGATCTTCAAAGCCAGGAGGTTGTGCAACATACACTTCTTCTTCAATCTTGCCATTGAGGAAGGCGCTCTTCACATCCATTTTATAAAGAAGTATGTTGTGATGATTTGCATAGGCCAGCAGTATGCGTATGTCTTCAAGTCTAGCCACAGGAGCAAATGTTTCATCGAAGTCAATGCCTTCCACTTGAGTATATCCTTGAGCAACGAGACGAGCTTTGTTTCTGACAACTTGACCATGCTCATCTTGCTTGTTGCGGTATATCCATTTGGTGCCTATTATGCTGTGCTTCCGAGGATCGGGACGCTTGACTAGTTCCCATACATTATTCAGCTCAAACTGTTGAAGCTCGTCTTGCATAGCTTGAATCCATTCAGGTTCCATGAAGGCTTCTTCAACTTTCTTGGGTTCTGTTATTGAGACGAATGCGAAGTGCCCACAGAAATTTGCTAGCTGAGTTGCCCTTGAACGAGTGAGTGGACCGGGTGCATTGATGCTATCAATTATTCTTTCAATCTGCACTTCATTCGCAACGCGAGGATGTACAGGGCGAAGATTTTGCTCTTGCTGATCATTGTCGTTGTTAGAAGGAATGTCTTCAGGCTGAGCATTGTCTTCATGTTGATCAGGTGCTGAGATGATAAGTTCTTCTTCAGGATGAGCTTCAGAAGGTATAATTTCTCCAGTTCCCATTAGCTTGATTGACTCACTGGATGGAACTTCATCTAGCACATTTGGCAGTTGCTCTCTTTGTGAACCGTTGGTCTCATCGAACCGCACATCCACAGTTTCAACCACTTTGTAATGAAAGAGATTGAAGACTCTGTAGGAGTGCGAATCCTTTCCATATCCAAGCATAAAACCCTCATGTGCTTTTGGTGCAAACTTTGAGGTGTGATGTGGGTCCTTGATCCAGCACCTGGCGCCAAATACTCTGAAGTAACTGACATTTGGCTTCTTGCCAGTAAGGAGCTCATAAGATGTCTTGTTCAGAAGCTCGTGAAGATAAACACGATTGATTGTATGGCATGCATTATCAATGGCTTCGGGCCAGAATTTTCTTGGATTCTTGTATTCATCTAGCATCGTTCTGGCCATCTCAATGAGTGTTCTGTTCTTGCATTCGACGACCCCATTCTGCTGTGGCGTGTACGGGGCTGAGAATTCATGTGTGATGCCCAAGGTATCAAGATATGTATCAAGGCCAGTGTTCTTGAATTCAGTGCCATTGTCACTTCTGATATGCTTTATCTTGGCGCCATAGTTGTTCATTGCTCGATTGGCGAAGCGTCTGAAGACATCCCGCACTTTAGTCTTGTAAAGGATTATGTGCACCCAAGTATATCTAGAATAATCATCAACAATGACAAAGCCATAGAGACAAGCAGTAGTAGTAAGAGTTGAGTAATGAGTGGGACCGAAAAGATCCATGTGAAGCAGTTCGAAGGGTCGAGTAGTGGTCATGATTGTCTTCGAGGGATGTTTGGCCCTCGTCATCTTTCCTGCCTCACAGGCACCACATAAGTGATCTTTCTTGAACTTGACGCCCTCGATGCCTATGACATGCTTCTTCTTTGCCAGGGTGTGGAGGCTCCTCATGCCAGCATGCCCAAGCCTCCGATGCCAGAGCCAGCATTCTGAAGCTTTTGCTAGAAGACATACGGCAAGCTGTGGTCCTGCTGAGAAATCTACCACGTACAAATCATCTTTTCGATACCCTTCAAATACTAGAGACTTGTCAGATTCCATTAGAACAAGGCAACGATATTTTCCAAATATTAAGATCATGTTTAAATCGCAAAGCATTGAGACAGACATTAAGTTGAAGCCAAGGGATTCAACAAGCATGACTTTATCCATGTGTTGATCCCTTGAGATTGCAACTCTACCTAGACCCGATACCTTACTTTTACCAGTGTCAGCAAATGTGATGTGGCTCTTGTCGGATGGACGTAAGGTTGAGTCCATAAGAAGGCTTCTTTTGCCAGTCATGTGATTTGTACACCCACTATCAATAATCCATTCTGAAGACGCTAGTGTCGTACCCTACAGTGCAGTTAGGGGGATAGGCTTCACGAAGAGCATTGTGAAGCAAAAACATTTGACGAACCAGTGGGTTATGAAAGCTTAGATCCAGACTAGGACTAATAGGGAGAGTAGCAAGCGATTCAGGAACGAAGTACATAGTAAGACCATTCGGGCATTTGATCTTGCGCCCTACAAGATGTTTAAGGTCCCCAGCAATAGCGTCAGACGATTTTGGTTTTCTGCTGGAGACCTTTCCCTGCAAAAGAGAGTTAAGCTTTCTTAGCCACCCACATCTTCAAGGGTGGCTTAGAAGCAATAAGTCTAAGTGCAGCATCTGAGAACTTTGGCTTTGGAGCCCTAGGAAACAGTCTTGCAGGCGGACAATAGTACTCATAAGAATAAGCAGAATAGTTCTTGGTCTTATGAACATGGAGGTTTGATGAACCGATCTCATATTCATATGCCTGAGTATGGTTTCCCTGCAAAACATTTGCGTTAGTGTGACTCAGGTGAGTCCTCTATCTGTATGAAGCCTTTGGACCGTATGAAGCCTTCGGTCTAAGGTTTGTCTTCTTCACGTGAGGTGTCATGATGACATTCACAGGAAGATTCTCTAGACACCTTTTTGGAACCCAGATCTTCTTCATGGGCGGTCCATTCCTGCAGTTAGTACCAATGTAGCTGGCAAACACTTCACCATTCTGATTCTTAAACAGTTTATAGTTTGCATCAAAGGATTCATCAATGACAATGGGGTTAGCACAAGTGAACCCAGATAGAGTGGATGGATCTGCTGAAAATTCCTTTGCAGCAACCCATGTGGTTTTGGGGTACTGCTCAGGTTTCCAGTAAGAGCCATCAGCATTCATTTTCCTTACGAACCCAACACCCTCTTTCCTCGGGTTTCGGTTCGAAATCTGCTTTTTGAGGACATCACATAGTGTCTGATGCCCTTTAAGACTTTTGTACATCCCTGTTTCAAGCAATGTCTTCAACCTAGCATTCTCATCAGCAATAGCAGTGGAATCCTCAGCAGAGGGGTTAGTTCCCACATCAACAGTTGAAGATATTGCAACAGTAGCAGCAGTAGAACATTCAGCAACAGTAGTAGCATTATCACGCTCAATGCATTTAAGACATGGTGGTTCAAATCCTTCCTGAGCGGAGCTGATCTGTTCGGCGCGAAGTGACTCGTTTTCCTTTTGAAGATCTTCATGAGCCACTCTCAATTTCTCAAGATCTTGCTTCCTTTGAAGATAATCATAGGAAAGCTTTTCATGAGTTGTTGAGAGAGTTTCATGACGACTTTCAAGTTCCTCATACTTAATGTGAAGATTTTTTATGTCTTCAATTAAGGATTCAGATCGAGTCATTTCAGCACCTAACAAATCATCGCTTCTGTCTAACAGTTTTTGAATATGTTCCATAGCTTTCTGTTGTTCAGTTGCAATTTTAGCAAGTGTTTTGTAGCTGGGTTTTGAACCACAATCAGAGTCATCGTCACTAGATGTTTGATAGTGAGTAGTGCATGTGTTTACCTTGGCACCGCGTGCCATGAAGCAGTAGGTAGAAGCGGAGTAGTCCTTGTCATTTGCATCGGTGTCGGTGATGAAGTCATTGTCTTCAGTGTTGAAGATGGACTTGGCAACGTATGCTGTAGCTAGACTTGCGACGCCTGAATCAGACTCCTCCTCAGACTCCACCTCCGCCTCCTAAGAAGCGGACTCCTCCTCTGAATCCATTTCCTTGCCAACAAACGCACATGCCTTGCCAGATGAGCTCTTCTTGTGTGATGAAGACTTTGAGGAAGACTTGGAAGAAGACTTTGAGTATTTCTTCTTCTTCTTGTCGTCAGAGTCATATTCCTTGCTCTTCTTCTTCTTCTTTTTGTTCTCATTGTCCCACTGTGGACACTCAGAGATGAAGTGGCCAGGTTTCTTGCACTTGTGACATGTTTTCTTCTTGTAGTCGTGAGCAGAAGCTTCATCATTCCTTGAGCTTGATCGAGAAGACTTTCTGAAACCTTTCTTCTTGGTGAATTTTTGGAACTTCTTCACAAGCATAGCAAGTTCCCTTCCAATGTCTTCAGGATCATCCGAACTGCTGTCAGATTCTTCTTCAGATGAGGAGACAGCTTTTTCCTTCAAAGCACGAGTTCGACCATAGTTTGGACCATAGATATCTCTTTTCTCAGAAAGCTGAAACTCATGTGTGTTGAGCCTCTCAAGTATGTCAGACGGATCGAGTGTCTTGAAATCAGGACGTTCTTGAATCATCAGGGCTAGGGTGTCAAACGAACTATCAAGTGATCTCAGTAGTGTCTGGACGACTTCATGTTTGGTGATCTCAGTAGCGCCGAGGGCTTGAAGCTCATTTGTGATGTCAGTGAGTCGGTCAAATGTGAGATGGACATTCTCATTGTCATTTCGCTTGAAGTAGTTGAAGAGGTTGTGAAGGACACTGATTCTCTGATCTCTCTGGGTTGAGACGCCATCATTGACCTTGGAGAGCCATTCCCAGACCAGCTTAGATGTTTCCAAAGCACTCACACAGCCATACTGTCCTTTGGTTAGATGACCACAGATGATATTCTTGGCAGTAGAGTCCAGTTGAATGAACTTCTTGACATCAGCAGCAGTGACACCTTCTCCAGCCTTGGGAATGCCGTTCTTGACGACACACCATAGGTTGACATTAATGGCTTCAAGATGCATGCGCATCTTATTCTTCCAGTAGGGATATTCAGTTCCATCGAAGACGGGGCACGCAGCGGAGACTTTAATTATCCATGCAGTCGACATAGCTAAAACTCCAGGTGGTTAAACCAAATCACACAGAACAAGGGAGCACCTTGCTCTAATACCAATTGAAACTGCGTTGTATCGACTAGAGGGGGAGTGAATAGGCGATTTTTATGAAAGTCTTCAAAACCTGGAAGTTATGAAGACAAACGATAGAAATAAACCTATTACCCTGCAGCGGAAGGTAGACTACACTAGGCAATCCATAGTCAAGTATTCAATAGAGTGAAAGCACAATGACTAATAGCAGCAATGTAGTAAGGATCAGGTAGGAAGATATTGTGAAGCCACACAGAACACGTAGTCACTCAGTGAAGACAAAAGATAGTGTGAACATACAATGACTTCACAGGAGTAACAGTAAGTAAAGGGAAGGGAAGATGAAACCAGTGACTCGCTGAAGACAATGATTTGTTGGACCAGTTCCAGTTGCTATGACAACTATACGTCTGGTTAGGGCGGCTAGGTATTTAAACCTTAGGACACACAGTCCCGGACACCCAGTCCTGAACACGCAGCTCAGGACACCCAGTCCTGAACACGCAGCTCAGGACACCCAGTCCTCACCGTATTCCCCTTGAGCTAAGGTTACACAGATGTCGCCCAATCACTCTGGTAAGTCTTCAAGGTAGACTCCCAAACCTTCACAATCTTCGTTCACCGGCAATCCACAATGTCTCTTGGATGCTCAGAACGCGACGCCTAACCAGCTGGAGGATGCACAGTCCTCAAGTGTAATAAGTCTTCAGATCACACAGACAAGAAGACTTAAGTGATGCCTAATTCTCTTTGGCTCTGGGTGGTTAGGGCTTTATCCTCGCAAGGAATTCTCTCTCAAAGGCTTCGAGGTGGGTTGCTCTCAAATGACAAAAGTCGTACTCTGAATCTGAGCAGCCAACCGTTTATGGTTGTAGGGGGTGGGCTATTTATAGCCACTTGGCAACCCGACCTGATTTGTCCGAAATGACCCTGGGTCACCAAGGAACTGACACGTGTTCCAACGGTCAGATTTCAAACTCACACGGCAACTTTACTTGGGCTTCAAGCAAAGCTGACTTGCCCGACTCTGGACAAGATTCGCTCTCAAAGTCTTCACTCGAAGACATAGGTTTTGTTTAAGCATCACTTCAGTCATTCTGACTGGTTCTCTTGGACCCCACTTAACAGTACGGTGGTTCCTATGACTCAACACAGAAGAAAGAGAACTACGAAAGATCTAAGTCTTCGAGCTCCATAGGCTTCATGTGATGTCTTCTCTTGTCATAGTCTTCAATGTGAGTATCTTCATATACCACCTTTGACTTCAATGTCTTCATACATTTTTAGGGGTCATCTCTGGTAGGAAAACTGAATCAATGAGGGACTTCTACCTGTGTTATCCTACAATTCTCACAAACACATTAGTCCCTCAACTAGGTTTGTCGTCAATACTCCAAAACCAACTAGGGGTGGCACTAGATGCACTTACAGGCGTGTCTCAAGAAGGGAACAAAAATCTACATATATACAAGGAGCGGGAGAGAGACATGTATGCGATGGTGGAAGCACGAGTCTGCGGGTGTATAAACCTATCTGGAGGCTAGCTAGTCGATAAATGTTTGTGAGAGAAATACGAGTCGGGGTGCGAAAGCGAGAGTTTTGTGTGTGTGTGTGTCATAGCCCCAGTCCAGCCCTTGCTTGACTTTGCTTGTTCATCATGCCATCATATTTAAATTCCAAAGAAATTTGAAATGGGGATTGCCTAAACCCCTGGCATCAAAGGAATTCACTAGGTTCACCTAAAATATTTTCAGTAAATCCAAATGGCTTTCAAAAATGTTCATCATTTATGGAAAATGCTGTAAACAGTACCAGAGGTGATGCACATTTTTCCATGACATATTTGGGCTCTAAATTAAATCATACCTTATTTGCATTTGGGCATTTAAATATTATATATTATTCTAAATGTCCAAATATTCATGAACTGAAATGTTTGCTGTTGGAAATAATCCAAACAGTGGCCATAAGAAGTATCAGGATTTTTGAAAATGCTCGGGCATTTTTAATAAAGTCAAAACAAACAGACAAAAAATAGAAAACAGAAATAAGAGAGAGAGAGAGAGAGACTTACCTGGGCACTTACCTGGCAGCCCAGCTAGCCCAGCTCGCTGGCCCAGCCCACCAGGCCCGTCGCCAGTCGTCTCCTTCCTTTGCCAGGAGGACGACGGCGTGGCGCACGCACAGGAGGCGAAGCCACCTCCTGCTTCCACCTCCTGCTTCCTCCCCACTCCGATCCGTCGCGCTTGGAAATGCCCGAGCCCTCCTGGTCCTTCCCCTCTCTCGCAGCTCACTCTCCCCTCCTCTCCCTCGCTCTCTCCCACGACGGCCGACGCGGCCATGGAAGCGTCGCCGTGAACCACCGCGCTCCCCGACCCCCTCTCGCCTTCCCGTGTTGCGTGGAAGCTCCGCCACTATCGCCTATACCTTCTGCACCAAGCCAAGCGAGCCGGGAAGCCCTGCTTCGTCCTCGGCGTCGTCTTCTTGAACCCCGGCCACCGAAGATCGCCACCGTTGTTCGCCACCGTCCGCGCTTCCCCAAGGCCGCCGACCAGCTCTCTGGATCCGCTGTGAGCTCCTCTACCTAGCCCCCTACTTCCCGTGCTCGTTTACGCCTCGTAGCCACTGCCCCCTTCGAGCCCGAGCGCTCCTCACCGCCGGCCATGTCGCCGTCGTGGTTACGGCCATGCAAGCTCGCAACCGAGCGCTTCACCGCACTTGCCGTGTCCCCAGGGGCCCGCAGCACCGCTCCGCACCTCCTGCCGTGCCTCCTAGCGACGACCCCGAGCTCGCCCGAGCTCCGGAAGCCACCAACGTTGTCGCAGGCGTCTTTTCCGACCACCCCAAGCTCAAACAACACCACCACTCGACGCGGCAGCCCCCCAGCTTCACGTAGATGCTCCCCGCGCGCCAAATAGGGCCCTGCAGCGAAATCCCAACTTCCTCCGCCGCGGATTTGGTCGCCGGCGGCTAAACGCCGGTAGCTGACATGGCTGTCATTAGCAGCTAACCCCACTAATTAACCCCACCCTCTAGACAATGACAGTGGGCCCTGCTGCCCAATTAAGCCACTGTTTAATTTTAAGCTAGACTAACTAACAAAACTAGCGGACCCACGCGTCAGGGTTGACTGGCTGACGTGGCAGTTGACCGGGGCCACCTGTCAGCGACAGTAACTGGCCCTGAGTCACTGACCAGTGGGCCCCATTGGTCAGGTTTGACCTGGACCGACCCCGTTGACCTGGTAACATCACAGTGACGCTATGCTAACGCAATAAGTATTTTCCGGATTTACTTTTATATAGGAAATTCCAGAAAATGTTGCAAACTTCAAAAATTCATATAAAATCAACCGTAACTCCAAATGAAATAATTTATATATGAAAAATTATAAAAAAAATTCAAGGAATCCATCTGTACCATTTTCATGCATGTTTGAGCAAGTTAACCTCACTGTTTAGGATGAAACATGATTAGGGAAAATTTCATAATAGGTTTGGAGTTGGAATTTGATATAGTTTTGAATTCCACTTCAATTAAAATGACTTTCTGTTGCATTAGCCCAAATCACAACATATTGCCATGTCATGATCATGCATCATATTGTTGCATTGCATTGATTGTATTCTTCCTTGTTTACCGGTAATTGCCCCCTCTCAGTAGATGTTGTTTCTGACGACGTGATCGATGACACCGATGAAGAGCTATACTATCTTCAGAAGTGCCAGGCAAGCAAAACCCCCTTGTTCATTCCGATATAGTCCCACTCTCTCGCTCCTGCTCTCTTTTACTGCATTAGGGCAACACCGATTCAACTGTTACATGCTGCGGTAGTGGAACCCTTTCCTCTGCATGACCTGTCATTGCCACAGTAAATAGATGAAACCCACTAGCAGGAGTAGGAGTTGTTTGAGCCCTGATGTGCCTACTCATCCATGCTTGTTTGTCATGCTTGCTACTGCTTAGAGTTGAGTCTGGTCTGATTCATCGGGAATGAATTGGAACATGGTGAACATGTCCAACCGTTGAGAGCTAAGTGCGTGAACACGATTTGGTAAAGGTAGCGGTGAGAGGCCATGTAGGAGTACATGGTGGGTTGTCTCATTGCAGCCGTCCTCAGGAACTGAGTCCTGTGTTTGTGATCCATGAACAGTTAATACCACACATTGGGTTCCGGTAACTCGGCCCCTCTCGGCTTATTAATAGACTCGATCTCTGTCCAGGAGTTCCAACTAGTTTCTGGTGTTTGTAGGTAGTGTTAGTAGTCTACCAAGTGGCACCTGGTATAGGTGGGCTTGGGACAGACTAGGCACAGTGGCACAGTGTACCAAGTGGCACCCGGATGGTGGGCTTGGGAACCCTGCACACATCGTTTGGGGCCGTGGGCGACACCCCGGCCGGATCTCCTTGCGGATGGAACCCGAATAGGCGATAAACCTGGACTAGAGACTTGTTGGTTAGTTAGGTCGTGGCCGATTCCCTCGCCTGGCTTCCGCTTGAAGGTTGCCGAGGTACATGATGTGTACAGGGCGATAAGTGGCGAGAGCGTGTGTGAAGAAGTACACCCCTGCAGGGTTATCATTATCTATTCGAATAGCCGGATTCCTCGGATATGGAAACTTGGACCCCTTGCATAGTTCATAGACAAGCGAAAGTGGATACTTTAAAATGCACAAGATAAGTGTGAGTGCTATGGATGGCGTTCTCGCAGGGAGACGGGAGCGGATCCATAGTGGTGTATTGGTATGGTGAATTTGTGGACTCATGTGCGCCACCTCAAAGAGTTACTTGCAGTCGTAGTTCAGGATAGCCACCGAGTCAAAACTGGCCTGCTGCAGTTAAACTCCACCACCCCCTTTGTTGATACCGATGCATATGTCGTTAGTTCTGATGTAAGTCTTGATGGGTACATTTGTACTCACGTTTGCTTAATTTATGTTTTGCAGAGAGACTTCAGTCCTGCTAGTAGTTCTGTTTGGACTTCGACGTTTAGCTCGTTACCTCAGCTATGATCTTGTACCTTGGGAGGGTCTTGTAGATAGTCAGGCTTCTCAGCCTTTTTCATTTGTAGATGTCTGTACTCAGACATGTTAAGCTTCCGCATGTGCTTTGACTTGTATGCTAAGAATGTTGGGTCATGAGACCCATGTTTGTAATATCTCGCTCCTTGGAGCCTAATGAATAAATACTTGAGTCGTAGAGTTATGTTGTGATGCCATGTTGTATTTACACATATCGAGCATATTGTGTGTATTATTGAAATGTTTGGTATGTGTGGGATCCGAGAACCTATTTGTTTATCCTTGGTAGCCTCTCTTATGGGGAAATGTAGTCTTGTGCTTCCATGAGCCATAGTAGTCCGCTACAGCCCGGTTCACCGGAGTCCTGCTAGCCCAGCACTACTTCTCAGGACACTTGACTGGCCGGCATGTGTTTCACTTTGTTCCTGTGTCTATCCCTTTGGGGAAATGTCACGCGGTGACAGCCGGAGTCCTGCCTAGCCTGCTACAGCCCGGGTTACCGGAGTCCTGTTAGCCCAGTGCTACAGCCCGGATTCACACGCTATTGACCGACATGCTCGAGGTTGATTCATGTATGCCTGTCCCCATGGGTTAGTGCCGCTTTGGGTTCACGACTAGCCATGTCGGCCCAGGTTCTTTGTCATATGGATGCTAGCGACACTATCATATACGTGAGCCAAAAGGCGCAAACAGTCCCGGGCTAGGTAAGGTGGCACCCGTGGGAATACCGTGCATGAGGCCGCAAAGTGATATGATGTGTTACATGCTAGATCGGTGTGATTTAGGATTGTGGTCTTGACAGCTTTGGTATCAGAGCCTGACTGCCTATAGGATTACCAAGCCAAACTGGTCGAAGTTGAGTCTAGAAACTCTTTAGTTATGTAAGGGAATTGATTGTGGATGGGAACGTAAGGGTCTTTTTACTTCTTATACCTCATGCCCTTCTGATCCGAGTCATCTTATCTTTCCTACGGGGTTAAGAACTAGGCCTTCTCATCTTTCTATCAGGATCACGTGTTACTAATCCATAGACTTATAGGATTGTTTAATTCAAGTCTCAGTTCAGTTTCTAGTATTTCCATGTGTTGACAGTTGATCTCGGAACCTTGATATTGTGATGTTGAGTGGTTATGCCACCATTTGGCAGGATGTCTCAAATCTTTTTGAGCATTTACAACCGTTATGCTGTCTGAGTCATCCCAGGTTTCTAAACAGGCTGATGCATTTGCAAATCCCTTCCTTCCGTTCCTGATGTCCTTTTGGGCCAGATTAAGCACACTAATCGGTGAGTTGAGGTACTCTATTGCCTCGACATATATGTTGGAGTTAGTATTATGACCCTAGGTGTTTTAGGGAGTCACCTAGTAATCTAGCCATGTTTTGTGTTCCCGGTGTGATGATTCTAGCCATCAATCTCGAAAGCATCCCGTGATGCCACTTAGTAGTAGGTATTCTACTCCTGGGTTTATGAACCTGAGATTCACCCTACTTACTTCATGTTGTTAGTATTTGCTAGTTCCCTTAAGATATTAGTAACCTTTGCGATAGTCCTCGAGGTCCGTGGTAGTTCCACGAACCGCTTATGGCAGAAGTTCTTTGAATCAAAAGATCACAACCAGAGTGCTCTTGATGATTTCTCCACTCTGCATTGTGAATCTGCCAGTCCTACATTTCTGCATGGATTATCTGGAAGAAATATGTTGAACTTGTTTGACATACTAAATCTATGCATCCACAACTCAGAAAGATATATGCCCCTTTGAGTTGTCTCTCTTTAGTTGTATTCTGACCCCCGTCTATCAATTGATATTCAAGAGTAGTTGTGCATTGGTGTTATCGATGCCTATTATTCATGTGATCTGTCAAGCCATTCCATTCCGGAATGACTAGGAGAAACAAACTCCAGTACCTCATCCATATCCAGGATTGGGTCAAAGTAGTTGTACTCCGCAGATCAAAGTGCTAATCCAGCTTTTGATTCTGTTCAACCCTTAAGTATTGCCCTCTTTATGTCAGGAATATCATAGGAATTGCACAACCTCCTATGAACTCTTGATATAGTGATACTTCTCGCCATCATTATTCATTCCTCGGTTCCGTGTTGTTGTAACCGGAATGCCGACAAGTGAATTGTGATGTGTGAAATCAATACTCCGGGAAACTCGTTGGTTTGTAGTAAATGGACAATATTCTCATTCCTAGCGTGTTAGTTATTGAATCACCATCCTAGGACTGATCGTGCTACCTAGTCCTTATTTCTGGTGCACTCCTCAATCAATGAGTGAGGATTATTCCATTCCTTGCTTATCTGATCATATTGTCTTGCTCTGAAAAGCAAGATTGTTCTCGAGCTTAGTAACATATCGGTGGTTCGTGATTTTCCGGATATCTTCTCGGAAGTGTTACCAGGTTGTCACCTGACCGCTATGTTGAGTTCGTGATCAAGTTGGTTTCTTGTAAACCACCCCTTCTCCAAGAATCTGTGTTGGATACCCCTGAGCTAGTTGGTTAAGCTAAACAACAACTTGGAGAGTTGGAAGATAAAAGGCTTTGCCGAATTTGGTTCTTTCTGAAGGGATATCTTTGTGTTTGTGTGTGTACTGAAAAAAGATGATATCTTCACCAATTGGTCCTCGAGATCAGTTGTTGGATCTATTATCTTGTCAAAACTTTGACTTGAGTATGGGCTATCGTCAAGTCAAATCAGAACCAACGATGTTCGTAATGTTGTCTTACTTGAGGTTGATCCCTCGAGCATACACCATTACACCTTTTGGTCTGACCAATACTATCACATTGTTAACATGATGGTGGAAGTCCAGTGATATGGAAATTCTGATGAGTTGTTGTTGAGCCCATCAGCAGCATGTTGTCTCCCCCATGATTCATGTTGAACATCTAAGTTAGTATTGGAAACTTTGTAAGCAATGCTTTCGTGTTCCGCTCATGAAGCTTATGCCTGGATGGAAGAAGTGACTTCCTCGAATTCACGTGCATTAGGTGTAAGTTGCCACCATGAATTTGAGGAAGGTTTGTTTTGTTTCCCTTGGAATCATCCCAAATCAGTCATGCATACGTGCGAAGTATTCTATGGTTTGGTAGATTAATTACCTCCACTCCATATGTGTCCTTAGCACACTAAGCCACTGATTGGTTTGTTCAAGGAGAAGAAGTTTCTTCTTAAGAGCTAGACTTACGCAAGGACTTCGATATCCTCGTTAATGGTCCCCCCCCGAACTCGGTAGTGTTTCGTTGTAAGACTACCAGGTGACCATGCTTGTCTAGGACAATGTGTTCACATGCTTGTAGCAGAACCGGCTCATGTTTTGGAGCTTACTATCGTAGTTCATTCCCCGAGAATCTCGCAACGTCATCTCGTCGATTTGTGTTGCAAACTTCATTTTTCTTTCTAGACTTGATGAGTCTGGAATATCCTGACACCAACCAGATCTGAATCTCAGGCAGACATGATGGTTGGAACATTCCCAACATTTGCATTTTGTTCCCAGCTTGCATCCCATCGTGCCAATTCTCCATGGGATGCCCTTCTCAGCAGTTGGTGTCCAGGATTATCTTCAATACTGGTCCTGTCATGGGTCCCATCCATTTCCGGTGATAAGAAAAAGTCATCTATTGCGTTGTCTTCAACAAGGTAGTCCACATCATCCATTCTGGCATGGGTATGCCATTCGTTCGAATTCGTTCACACGATCATTTGTGATTGCCTTAGGCTAGTATAAAGAATTTCAATGATCTTTTCATCAAAAGTAATTCTTTTTGCCACTTAAGGGAATACTTCTGCGAGTCACCTTCCTTAAGATGTCTCGTTATGGTATCATGGCAACTCAACTCCTTGCTACATTGACAACCGTTCACCACCTTCTCAGGTGTGGAATTGTTGCCTATCTAGTGAACCTTTGTCATGTGTTTCACTCCATCCCTCTGGACGTATGCTTCGTGTCTCGGCTCGAGAGTTGTTTCAGCGTCTCGCTCCATGAGTTGATCTTGAGTTGTTCAATCTTCGATAAGATTGATCCTTCTAGAGTTTTCTCTTTCCTCTCATTGTCATGTTAGTTGGAGTTCTCGGGGCAAGACATCGAGACAATGATGGTGATCGAATCAACAAGCTTATGAGGTGCAACCTGGATCGTGAAGATTATGTTAGCTTGTGTTTCCCCCTTCACCTTACCCAACGCTTGAATCTCGGGATGAGATTCTTGTTTAGTGGGGGTGAGCTGTCACAGCCCCAGTCCAGCCCTTGCTTGACTTTGCTTGTTCATCTTGCCATCATATTTAAATTCCAAAGAAATTTGAAATGGGGATTGCCTAAATCCCTAGCATCAAAGGAATTCACTAGGTTCACCTAAAATATTTTCAGTAAATCCAAATGGCTTTCAAAAATGTTCATCATTTATGGAAAATGCTGTAAACAGTACCAGAGGTGATGCACATTTTTCCATGACATATTTGGGCTCTAAACTAAATCATACCTTATTTGCATTTGGGCATTTAAATATTATATATTATTCTAAATGTCCAAATATTCATGAACTGAAATGTTTGCTGTTGGAAATAATCCAAACAGTGGCCATAAGAAGTATCATGATTTTTGAAAATGCTCTGGCATTTTTAGTAAAGTCAAAAAAAACAGACAGAAAATAGAAAACAAAAATAAGAGAGAGAGACTTACCTGGGCACTTACCTGGCAGCCTAGCTAGCCCAGCTCGCTGGCCCAGCCCACCAGGCCCGTCGCCAGTCGTCTCCTCCCTTTGCCAGGAGGACGACGGCGTGGCGCACGCCCAGGAGGCGAAGCCACCTCCTGCTTCCACCTCCTGCTTCCTCCCCACTCCGATCCGTCGCGCTTGGAAACGCCCGAGCCCCCCTGGTCCTTCCCCTCTCTCGCAGCTCACTCTCCCCTCCTCTCCCTCGCTCTCTCCCACGACGGCCGACGTGGCCATGGAAGTCCCGCCGTGAACCACCGCGCTCCCCGACCCCCTCTCGCCTTCCCGTGTTGCGTGGAAGCTCCGCCACTATCGCCTACGCCTGCTGCACCGAGCCAAGTGAGCCGGGAAGCCTTGCTTCGTCCTCGGCGTCGTCTTCTTCAACCCGGCCACCGAAGATCGCCACCATCATTCACCGCCGTCCGCGCTTCCCCAAGGCCGCCGACAAGCTCTCTGGATCCGCCGTGAGCTCCTCTACCTAGCCCCCTACTTCCCGTGCTCGATTACGCCTCGTAGCCACCGCCCCCTTCGAGCCCGAGCACTCCTCGCCGCCGGCCATGTCGCTGTCGTGGCGACGGCCGTGCAAGCTCGCAACCGAGCGCTTCACTGCACTCGCCGTGTGCCCAGGGGCCTGCAGCACCGCTCCGCACCTCCTGCCGTGCCTCCTAGGGACGAACCCGAGCTCGCCCGAGCTCCGGCAGCCGCCAATGTTGTCGCCGGCGTCTTTTCCGACCACCCTGAGCTCAAACAACACCACGACTCGACGCGGCAGCCCCCCAGCTTCACGTAGATGCTCCCCCGCGTGCCAAATAGGGCCCTGCAACGAAATCCCGACTTCCTCCGCCGCGGATTTGGTCGCCGGCGGCTAAACGCCGGCAACTGACATGGCTGTCATTAGCAGCTAACCCCACTAATTAACCCCACCCTCTAGACAATGACAGTGGGCCCTGCTGCCCAATTAAGCCGCTGTTTAATTTTAAGCTAGACTAACTAACAAAACTAGCGGACCCACGCGTTAGGGTTGACTGGCTGACGTGGCAGTTGACCGGGGCCACCTGTCAGCGACACTAACTGGCCCTGAGTCACTGACCAGTGGGCCCCATTGGTCAGGTTTGACCTGGACTGACCCCGTTGACCTGGTGACATCACAGTGACGCTATGCTAACGCAATAAGTATTTTCTGGATTTACTTTTATATAGGAAATTCCAGAAAATGTTGCAAACTTCAAAAATTCATATAAAATCAACCGTAACTCCAAATGAAATAATTTATATATGAAAAATTCTCAGAAAAATTCAAGGAATCCGTCTGTACCATTTTCATGGATGTTTGAGCAAGTTAACCTCACTGTTTAGGATGAAACATGATTAGGGCAAATTTCATAATAGGTTTGGACTTGGAATTATATACAGTCTTGAATTCCACTTCAATTAAAATGACTTTCTGTTGCATTAGCCCAAATCACAACATATTGCCATGTCATGATCATGCATCATATTGTTGCATTGCATTGAATGTATTCTTCCTTGTTTGCCGGTGATTGCCCCCTCTCAGTAGACGTTGTTTCCGACGACGTGATCGATGACACCGATGAAGAGCTATACTATCTTCAGAAGTGCCAGGCAAGCAAAATCCCCTTGTACATTCCGATACAGTCCCACTCTCTCGCTCCTGCTCTCTTTTACTGCATTAGGGCAACACCGATTCAACTGTTACATGCTGCGGTAGTTGAACCCTTTCCTCTGCATGACCTGTCATTGCCACAGTAAATAGATGAAACCCACTAGCATGAGTAGGAGTTGTTTGAGCCCTGATGTGCCTACTCATTCATGCTTGTTTGTCATGCATGCTACTGCTTAGAGTTGAGTCTGGTCTGATTCATCGGGAATGAATTGGAACGTGGTGAACATGTCCAACCGTTGAGAGCTAAGTGTGTGAACATGATTTGGTAAAGGTAGCGGTGAGAGGCCATGTAGGAGTACATGGTGGGTTGTCTCATTGCAGCCGTCCTCAGGAACTGAGTCCTGTGTTTGTGATCCACGAACAGTTACTACCACACATTGGGTTCCGGTAACTCGGCCCCTCTCGGCTTATTAATCTACTCGATCTCTGTCTAGGAGTTGCAACTAGTTTCTGGTGTTTGTAGGTAGTGTTAGTAGTCTACCAAGTGGCACCCGGTACAGGTGGGCTTGGGACAGACTAGGCACAGTGGCACGGTGTACCAAGTGGCACCCGGATGGTGGGCTTGGGAACCCTGCACAAATCGTTTGGGGCCGTGAGCGACATCCCGGCCGGATCTCCTTGCGGATGGAACCCGAATAGGCGATAAACCTGGACTAGAGACTTGTTGGTTAGTCAGGTCATGGCTGACTCCCTCGCCTGGCTTCCGCTTGAAGGTTGCCGAGGTACATGACGTGTACAGGGCGATAAGTGGCGAGAGCGTGTGTGAAGAAGTACACCCCTGCAGGGTTATCATTATCTATTCGAATAGCCGGATTCCTCGTTTATGGAAACTTGGACCCCTTGCATAGTTCATAGACAAGCGAAAGTGGATACTTTAAAATGCGCAAGATAAGTGTGAGTGCTATGGATGGCGTTCTCGCAGGGAGACGGGAGCGGATCCATATTGGTGTATTGGTATGGTGAATTTGTGGACTCGTGTGTGCCACCTCAAAGAGTTACTTGCAGTCGTAGTTCAGGATAGCCACCGAGTCAAAGCTGGCCTGCTGCAGTTAAACTCCACCACCCCCTTTGTTGATACCGATGCATATGTAGTTAGTTCTGTTGTAAGTCTTGCTGGGTACATTTGTACTCACGTTTGCTTAATTTATGTTTTGAAGAGAGACTTCAGTCCCGCTAGTAGTTCCGCTTGGACTTCGACGTTTAGCTCGTTACCTCAGCTACGATCTTGTACCTTGGGAGGGTCTTGTAGATAGTCAGGCTTCTCAGCCTTTTTCATTTGTAGATGTCTGTACTTAGACATGTTAAGCTTCTGCATGTGCTTTGACTTGTATGCTCTGAATGTTGGGTCGTGAGACCCATGTTTGTAATATCTCGCTCCTCAGAGCCTAATGAATAAATACTTGAGTCGTAGAGTTATGTTGTGATGCCATGTTGTATTTACACATATCGAGCATATTGTGTGTATGATTGAAATGCTTGGTATGTGTGGGATCCGACAACCTAGTTGTTTATCCTTGGTAGCCTCTCTTATGGGGAAATGTAGTCTTGTGCTTCCATGAGCCATAGTAGTCCGCTACAGCCCGGTTCACCGGAGTCCTGGTAGCCCAGCACTACTGCTCAGGACACTTGACTGTCCGGCTTGTGTTTCACTTTTTTCATGTGTCTATCCCTTCGGGGAAATGTCACGCGGTGACATCTGGAGTCCTGCCTAGCCTGCTACAGCCCGGGTTACCGGAGTCCTGTTAGCCCAGTGCTACAGCCCGGATTCACACGCTGTTGACTGACATGCTCGAGGTTGATTCATGTATGCCTGTCCCCATGGGTTAGTGCCGCTTTGGGTTCACGACTAGCCATGTCGGCCCAGGTTCTTTGTCATATGGATGCTAGCGACACTATCATATACGTGAGCCAAAAGGCGCAAACGGTCCCGGGCCAGGTAAGTTGGCACCCGTGGGAATACCGTGCGTGAGGCCGCAAAGTGATATGATGTGTTACATGCTAGATCGGTGTGATTTAGGATCGGGGTCCTGACAGTGTGAGAGAGACAGTAGTCGGGAAGGGGAGTGGAAGCAGGAGTTGTGTGTGTGTATGTCTGTGAGAGAGAAAGAGAGGAGATGGTAGTCAGGGTTGTCTGATTGGTAAACAAATGAATAATGTCAGTCTGGGATGGAGACGAAAAGGAGACTGCAACAAATGTTGTGTCTAGAGGAGAGAGAGAGAGTAATTTTAGTGGTATGAGTCATATGTAGAGACATGTAGGGTGTATGAGAGAATCCCATAGAGAGAAAGACAAAGTGAAAGATGAGTGGAGACTGTGTGTGTGGCGGTGAAAAAGAAAGCTTAGGTACCAAGTGATACCAGAGAACAGTAGAGACGTGAGAGATAATGAAAACCGTGTAATGTATAATGATAGGGAGAGTGTGACACTTCTCAAGGGAGACGTCGAGAGACCATGTTTGCGAGGACAGGAGAAACATGAAGTGAGCGTGCGGGTGAGCTGGAGAAAAGAGAGTGATAGCTACCTGAAGGAGCATGCATGCGAGAGAGATGGGCGTGAAAGGAGTGAACAAAAAAGGGATTCAAATATTTGAATTCGAGATGATGATACATGTAATCCATACTCGAACCAAAATTGATCTATCAAACATGCATACTCATATGAATTCATGCACATCTATGTTATTTAATATGTAGATATTACTGATCCATACATTTTAGTAGAACATAATTTGGTTAAAAAATTTCGAATTCAACCTTAAGATTTCGAGATCGTTGTATTTGTAAATCATATTATACATATAAAGGAGCAGAATTCTTTGTTGTGCTTTTGAAAGTATATATAAAAATGATGTATATAGAATGTAATTCCAATTGAAAATGGATCCCACCCGAAAAAAAATAGAATACAAACGGGATTCGAATTGAGTTGGCACGGTAAACGTGCACTCTGCAAAATTTGAATGAAGCAGGGAAAGTCGCAGTAACCGCCCGAAACCAAAATCTGCGAGATGGAAATCACTACTGCCTATCCCTGCCACGCAAAGCCTATCTGCTGGATTTCTATAGGTTTCTATAGGGGTAGGTTTGTAATTTCACCCAAACGTGACGTAACTGCCTCTCACCCGGATCATACACGTTGGGCGCCAAAACACAGTGTTTCCTCGGCCAAAATCGACTCCCTCCCCGATTCATATTCATACACGGTGGGCGCCAAAAACAAACTCTCATCGGCAAATATTCGGTGTATGCGAGATTACCGTCCTATCCCCAACCGACTAATGTTGCTGTGATGTAGTAGAAATTTGAAACAGGGGGCTAAGTTTGTAAATTTCCTCGCATTTGAGACAAGCGTGCCCTGAATACATGGTTCCCCCTTCCTCTCTACCTCTCTTTTCCCCATTCGTACTCCGTGGGCGCCAAAACACCCCCTCCACCCCACCCTCCTTCGTCTGCCACCATTCGCCACCCCATCCACCGCCGTCCTCCTCCACCATGCCAGAGTTGATACCCCGACGCCGCCGTCCATTACAAGAGATCGACCTCTCCCATCCACGGCTTCGGACCGGGATCCTTGCATCTCGTCCTCTCGCTTCATCCCCGCTGTCGTCCACCTTGCCAGCGCCGCTCCTACGACCGTCTCGTCCACGGTGCCCCTCTGCCACCGTCTACCCTCCTAGATCTGCTTTCACGCCGCCGACAGCCATCGCTACCGCAGCATCGTTAAATTCTCAACAGATGGGTACACGACGCCGCACCAGAGGCGATACTCTTTCGTATCTGCTCAACTTATTTATCGCAGCAAGAAAATAGATCGCCACTGCTTTACTCTAATTTCTGGTCTTGGTCGCGAAGTTGCCTTTGTCTGGTTTGCACCTTCAGATCCGCCATGGCACACTCAACACTATACTCCAAATGCTTATGGTTTTCCCCTTTTATATTCCACACTAGTTAAATCACAGTAGACTAAATTTCAAAATTAGGTCAGTCGATTTTTCAGAGCTCGCCGGAGTTCGCCGGTGCGATCGAAGGGGCTCAGGTGGTTGTGGGGCCTCGTCGAACGAAGAAAACTCGATGCGGGTGGGGGTTGGGGGCGAGGGCGGCGGTGGGGGTGGGGGTGGCAGAGGAACATAGGTGGTGGGGGCCGGTGGTCCGGCCGGCGGCCCGTGCGGTGTTCTGTATGGGAAGAATCAGAGACGAGGAAGAGGAAGGGTTAGGAGACGTAGGATCTTCATCCAACCGCCTAAAATGGTCGAGAGACAGCTGGGAGTTGCATTCTTAATGCGCTCTGGTTCATCATGTGTGGGCACTGCGCAACCAACATTTTATTATCCAAAATCCGCTTGCTCTTCTTTACCATGTTCCTCTTCCGTTCTTCTTTAATATGTACTCTCTCCGTTCCTAAATACAAGTCTTTGTATAGATTCCACCATGGACTACATATGGAGAAAAATGAGTGAATCTACACTCTAAAATGTATCTGGATACATCTGTATGTGATCCATAGTGGAAATCTCTACCAAGACTTATATTTTGGAATGAAGGGAGTATGATAGTAGTACAGTATGTTCCTTGTACTAAAGATGAGCAGGGACATTTGCAGTGTAGAGGTCTATACGGTCGGTTGTGATGGACACTTTGAGCCTCTTTGATTTGTAGGATCTTGTAAACATAGGAATAGGATTTGTAGTGGCCTGCCCACTTGAATCCTATAAGAATAGCAAGGAAATGCGGGGAGTTGTGTCGCCTTTGAGAGTTACACTGATATTAATAGTACTGCACCTTCACTTGAAGAGAGCTGGTATCCGAAGCCTTTCTAGCCGTACCGACAATACTAGCACATATATTCCAGCAAGTTCCACTTTGCTGATTTTACTCTGATGCTTAAGGTTTTCCCGTTATATCTACACTATGATCTGTGTAGCTGCTTTGTGTCACACTAGCAGCAGTCCACTCTTGAAGCTAAACACTGCAATGACTTAAAAAATTGGCACCAAGGCATTGAGTGCCATTATGGATGCAATGAAACTCATACGCTCCCCACCTGTTGATTCTTGTTTAGAATATGATCCTAATGACTATTCTAACCTAGAGGAGTCAAAGGCAGATGGCCTGTCCTGTTCACCCATCAAGGTGCCTGTTCTAATTTGGCAATGTTTTATTGATTGAGGGTATCTTGCATACGTTGTCTTGCATTTCTTCTACTTTGTTGCACCGCCATCTGCTTAGTTTACTCATCATATATGTCGAGATGCCATGCCCATCCATTATCAATACATATTCCATCTGTCATCATACCATGTTTTTCCACTCAAATGTTGTTCTTGTGCATCAGACATCAAAAAGGAAGAGGGTGATTGCCAAACCTAAAGGAGCACCAGCAAAGTCCTTAAAAATGTGGTGGTGCCGGAGAAATCAGACAGCACCCCACTTATATTGGCTGTACAACCAGTGACACAAAACGTAGGATCGACTCCAGCAGACTGTACCCATACTTCACTGGCCACACCACTAGCCCCACCACACAGGACCTGCACTCCAGCAAAAGGTATACCGATTTAATTTGCCATAGCACCAGCTGTACCACAGAAAAATCCCACTCCAGCAAAAAGTACAGCAAGTCCACCGGCCGAAGACCTATCCCAACTGCAGAGACGGCCAATTCCTGCAGATTGGAACCCCATTCCATTTATTCCCAGTTTAAAAGACAATGCTTTCAATGTTGTTAGGGATTACGTGCATATATTACCATCATGGCAAGATTATTGTGAAGACAAACACCATTTTCACATCTTCCTGTCCAACTTACGTGTAAGTGCTATTATTCATGGTTATTATTTTCCTGTTTGCTGCTGATTGAACACATCAATGATTTACATTACATTGTTGTAACTAGGCGAGGGTCAATCTGGATAGTCATGACGAGCAAAGCTTGCTTGTGCTTTTCAAGGAAGCATTGCAGCAGTATCGGTGTTACCTGAGGAAATCACACTTTGATGGCAAGTCTATAAACAAATTTCCAGTGAAGTCTCCTGTGCTAAATTGAGAAGACATTGAATGGAAAAACCTTGTTATGCACTGGTCTCGTTCGCAGGATGAGGTATTGTCTATGAAATCACATGACAATTTGAACTTCTACTTTTCCACATGTGCCTTATGGATTTTTTTGTAGGAAATCTGCTCGAAGAAGAATTCCAGTTTGACAAGAATGATAGGATATCACAAATATGTTTCCCGCTGCTTTGCGCTTGTTAGTACCTATTGTCCTGTATCACTGTACTTGCATACATACCTGGTTCATTATGTGACAACAGTATGCATGATAGCTTGCTTATCAATTGTTCGCTCCAAATCATCTGATCTGTATGAATGGTTACATTAGTGTAGAATATATCCAATGCCAATGTTTTTTAGCTCTGCATTGTTCTTGTAAGTACATGCTGTCCTTTATCAGTGTACTTATAATGACAGGTAGTTGTTCATGTACCATCACTCTACAGCTTATTTTCCTTTGCCCTCCATTTTCTACACATCAGATCTATATTTACTCTTACCATAAGGTTGGTACTGAAGAAGTTTAGCTGTGCATTGCTCTTGGCCGTACCTTTTGCCTGTATCGCTGCACTTACATTTATAGCTACTTGGTTATGTAGCATCACTCTTCATCTTATCTTAAATATTCTCCATTTTTTCGTATATTATCACATCTATATTTACTCTTAACAAAATGTAGAATAAAGGCAATGCTTTTGAAGAAGATTATGTGGTAAACTTCTTGAATTGCCCCCCCCCCCCATCAGCATGGACAAGGCCTTTATAGAGCCTGTCTTCACCAATAATGTAAGTTTGTCCATCTCAAGCCTTCAAACTTTGTTGTACATATTTGGTTAGGTATGACTGCAATAGCTGTTTATTTTTGGTGTTTGCATCAAATTGCTTGTTTAAAGTTTATTATGTAGTTCATAAACAAAAGTTTGTCCTTTCTCAATTTAAGTTTTCAGTTGTACAACCAAGTTCCTTCTTCATACCATGTAAATTAAACTATACAGAGCAAGTGATCTTCTTTTGCACTGCATGTATGCTTCTGTTCTTCATCCGTAATCCAGTGGTGTGGTGAACCTACCCACTACAACACAATGTCATATTCTGCAATGTCTTAACTATGAACAATGTCATATCATTCTACTATTATTTAAACCGTCTCTTTATTTGCCAATCTGAAATGGTATAAATTGGCAGCACACTAACCATTGATACTTATGAGTTCTTGATCTGTAATCCAGTGGTGTCGTGAAGCTGCCAACTCCTTCACAATGTCATTTCCTGCCATGTCTTGACCTGAACAATACCATATTGTGTTAATGCAATTTTAAACTGTGTCACTTTATTCGTCAGTAAGAAATGTGATGAATTGTCAGCACTGATACTCTTATGTGCAAAACCTGTCATCTGTCTGCTTGTTTATCTTTCAAAGTGAGGAAGATATAAGTGTTGAACAAGCGCAGTCTCATCATCTTCTCAGCTGCTTGCGCTGCAGCTCCCCAGCAGGGCTAACCTTTCTTGAACTCTATTGAAGTGCTATCGGTTTTGTATATTATTTTGTCAATGTGTTTATTTGCACTGGTGGCGATCTTTGATGCCCAGTGTATGTAATCTGTTGTCTGCTTGTGCTTTATTATCATAGTGGCGAACTTTGATGCCCAGTGGATGTAATATGCCGTAATTTCTTTATTGTATAATCTAGGTTTTTTCTTATTCATGATGTTGCAGTTATTTTACTGTATATATATCATGTCTTCGCAGTAAACCGACCAAATGAACCCCGGCCCATGATTGTGCGAATTAAATCACGGGCTTTTAACAGGCCAAAATTGTCTCGGTCCTTGTTTAGCCCAATCAGATATCGGTTGCGAGCATGCCGGATGCAAACCAAGCCGTAGTTAGGCCCAACTATATGACGGGCTTTTAACAGGCCGAAATTAATATAGGGTCGAAATGTTAAACAGGCCCTTAACAGGCCAAAACTAATATCAGGCCGAATTACTAAGTGGGCCTTTAGCAAGTGGGCCCAAAAGCATAGTGTCCAGTTGACGGGCCGAATCTGATATGGGCCATAATTGAGCCCAAAGCCTTTTAAAGGGCCGGACCTGATCTGGGCCGTCATTTGGCCTAGAACGTGGTAGCCTTTTAATGGGACGGATCTCATATGGGCCACTATTAGGCCTGGAGCGTGGCAGACCATTAATGGACCGGATCAAATATGGGCCGACATTTGGCCCAAAACATGGCAGCCAGTTAATGGGCCGACCTACTAGGGTCCTCAAAATCTTGTGGGCCTACAGCTGGGCCGGCCCATTAATGTCGGCGAAATCTCGTGGGCCTTTAGCTAGGCCGGCCCATTGTGATCCGCAAGAATCTTGTGGGCCTTTACCTGGGTCGACCCATTATGGCACACAAAAATCTTGTGGGCCTTTACCCAGGCCAGCCCATTATGGCCCGCAAAATCTTGTGGTCCTTTAGCAGGGCCAGCCCATTATGGTCCGCAAAATCTCGTGGGCCTTTAGCTGGGCTGGCCCATTATGGTCCGCAAAATCTTGTGGGCCTTCAGTTGGGCCGGCCCATTTAAACTTGATGGGCCGGTGCACGTGTCAACATATCATAGGCGCGTCTTGCCCATTGGATGAGTGACACCTGTGCCAACGCGGACCTGACACGTGTCTCCTCCAGCCAATGATGATTTTACACGTGGAAAATCCCCATTGGTCGGGGCTGTTAACGGGTTATCGGATCCAAAACCCGACCCGATAGCTTAATGGCGTTCCGTTACGGTGGATGCCATGTGTCGGTCACCCTTGACGAAAGTACTTCTATGCGCGTGATTTATCGTCATGGAAGTGGACACTTCCGTGATGATAATTTTGGTAATGTCATGGAACACTTCTATGACATCACAGGTATGACTATCTTGATTCTGTCATAAAATCGTGATGGATGTACATGCATGACAGAAAACGCGACCTACTGTGACAAACACGTATCATCATGGAAGTGTATTTTTTTGTAGTGAACTTTCTGTATCCACGAGATCCCATCTTGGGGCCTGTTCCGGAGCTCCGCCGGAGGGGGCATCCATCACGGAGGGCTTCTACATCAACACCATAGCCTCTCCGATGAAGTGTGAGTAGTTTACCTCAGACCTTCAGGTCCATAGTTATTAGCTAGATGGCTTCTTCTCTCTTTTTTGTTCTCAATACAAAGTTATCCCCCTCTCTTGTGGAGATCTATTCGATGTAATCTTCTTTTTGCGGTGTGTTTGTTGAGACCGATGAATTGTGGGTTTATGATCAAGATTATCTATGAACAATATTTGAATCTTCTCTGAATTCTTTTATGTATGATTGGTTATCATTGCAAGTCTCTTCGAATTATCAGTTTGGTTTGGCCTACTAGATTGATCTTTCTTGCAATGGGAGAAGTGCTTAGCTTTGGGTTCAATCTTGTGGTGTCCTTTCCCAGTGACAGTAGGGGCAGCAAGGCATGTATTGTATTGTTGCCATCAAGGATAACAAGATGGGTTTTTTATCATATTGCATGAATTTATCCCTCTACATCATGTCACTTGCTTAAGGCATTACTCTGTTTCCATGAACTTAATACTCTAAATGCATGCTGGATAGTGATCGATGAGTGGAGTAATAGTAGTAGATGCAGGCAGGAGTCGGTCTACTTATCTCGGACATGATGCCTATATACATGATCATACCTAGATACTCTCATAACTATGCTCAATTCTGTCAATTGCTCAACAGTAATTCGTGCACCCACCATAAAATACTTATGCTCTTGAGAGAAGCCACTAGTGAAACGTATGGCCCATGGGTCTATCTTCATCATATTAATCTTCCAATACCTATTTTTTTACTTTGCTTTTATTTTACTTTGCATCCTTATCACAAAATTACCAAAAATATTATCTTATCATATCTATCAGATCTCACTCTCGTGAGTGACCGTGAAGGGATTGACACCCCCTTTTCGTGTTGGTTGCGAGGAGTTATTTGTTTTGTGCAGGTACGAGGGACTCGCGTGTAGCCTCCTACTGGATTGATACCTTGGTTCTCAAAAACTGAGGGAAATACTTACGCTACTTTGCTGCATCATCCTTTCTTCTTCAAGGAAATCCAGCGCAGTGCTCAAGAGGTAGCATAGGGCTAGAGAGAATGAAATTATTGAAAATGATAATATCGATGAAAGTGATAATGAAGGCTCTCCCAATAAATATGAATTTCCTATTGTGCCTGAGGGCTATGTTATGGATGAAGAAACTAAAAGAGACTTTCTTGCTTGCAATTATAGAAGTGATCTTAAGAAATTATTAGCTAAGCTAGAACAAAAGCTCTTAATGCTAGAATGAAATATGATCCAGTTTATGCTACTTCACCTATCGTCTTTACTGATAAGGATTATGAATTATCTATTGATCCTAATATAATTACTTTGGTTGAATCTGATCCTTTCTATGGCTATGAATCTGAAACTGTTGTGACACATCTAACTAAATTAAATGATATAGCTACCCTGTTCACTAATGATGAGAGAACTCGCTACTTTTACATCCTTAAAATATTTCCGTTCTCATTAAAGGGTGATGCTAAGATATGGTTTAATTCTCTTGATCCTAGTTGTGTGCGTAATCCCCAAGATATGATCTATTACTTCTCTGCTAAATATTTCCCTACTCATAAGAAACAAGATGCCTTAAGGGATATATATAATTTTGTGCAAATTGAAGAAGAGAGTCTCCCACAAGCTTGGGGGAGGCTTCTCCAATTACTTAATGCTTTGCCTGATCATCCTCTTAAGAAAAATGAAATACTTGATATCTTTTATAATGGACTAACCGATGCTTCCAGACATTACCTGGATAGTTGTGCTGGTTCTGTTTTCAGGGAAAGAACATCGGATGAAGCTGAAATTCTATTGAATAATATGTTGACAAATGAAAATAATTGGACACTTCCTGAGCCAACTCCTGAGCCTATTCCTAAGCCAACTCCGAAGAGAAGAGGTGTTTTATTTCTAAGTCCTGAAGATATGCAAGAGGCAAAGAAATCTATGAAAGAAAAGGGTATTAAAGCTGAAGATGTTAAGAATTTACCTCCTATTGAAGAAATACATGGTCTTAATTTACCGCCTGTTGAAGAAATGTATGATCTTAATCCATTACCTATTAAAGAAACTCATGGTCTTGATAACCCGACACAGGTAGCAAAGGTAAATTCTCTCTATAGATTTGATGAAGGTGATATTCCTCACTATAAGTCTGCTAGACAATGCTTAGATGAGTTTGACAATTTTATTGTTAAACAATAAAACTTCAATGCTTATGTTGGTAGACAATTGAAATACAATTCCGATATGCTTGAACACTTGGGTGATTACATGTCTAGAGTTAAAGGTGAACTTAAACTCATTAGTAAACATGCTTCTATGGTTACCACTCAAGTAGAACAAGTACTTAAAGCTCAGAATGATTTGCTCAATGAATTGAATAATAAGAATAATGACTATGCTGTTAGAGTGGCTACTAGAACTGGCAAAATGACTCAGGAACCTTTGTATCATGAAGGCCATCCTAAGAGAATTGAGCAAGATTCTTGGATAAATAATATAGATGCACCTAGTCCTTCTAAAAAGAAGAAAAAGAAAAATGATAGGACCTTGCATGCTTCTAGTGAACCTGTTGCTGAAACACCTAAGAATCCAAATGATATTTCTATTTCTGATGCTGAAACACAATCTGGTAATGAACATGAACCTAGTAATAATTTTAATGATGATGTTCATGTTGATGCTCAACCTAGCAATGATAATGATGTAGAAATTGAACCTGTTGTTGATCTTGATAACCCACAATCAAAGAATCAACGTTATCATAAGAGAGACTTTGTTGCTAGGAAACATGGTAAAGAAAGAGAACCATGGGTTCAGAAACCCATGCCTTTTCCTCCCAAACCATCCAAGAAAAAGGATGATGAGGAGTTTGAGCGCTTTGCTGAAATGATTAGACCTATCTTTTTGCGTATGCGTTTGACTGATATGCTTAAAATTAATCCTTATGCCAAGTATATGAAAGAAATTGTTACAAATAAAAGAAATATACCGGAAGGTGAAATTTCCACCATGCTTGCTAATTATACTTTCAAGCGTGGAATACCAAAGAAACTAGGAGATCCAGGAGTACCCACTATACCATGCTCCATTAAAAGAAATTATGTTAGAACTGCTTTATGTGATCTTGGAGCCGGTGTTAGTGTTATGCCTCTCTCTTTATATCATAGACTTGATTTGAATAAGTTGACACCTACTGAAATATCTTTGCAAATGGCTGATAAATCAACTGCTATACCCGTCGGTATTTGTGAGAATGTGCCTGTTGTGGTTGCAAATGTTACTATTTTAACGGACTTTGTTATTCTTGAAATTCCCAAGGACGATAGTATGTCAATTATTCTTGGAAGACCCTTTTTGAATACTGCAGGGGCTGTTATTGATTGCACCAAAGGCAATGTCACTTTTCATGTTAATGATAATGAGTGTATGGTACACTTTGCAAGGAAACAACCTCAAGTCCACAGTATCAATTCTATTGGAAAAATTCCATCGATTATTATTCGAGGTTTTGAATTTCCTCTTCCTACTGTCAAGAAGAAATATGATATTCTTATTATTGGGGATGTGCATATCCCCGTTGAGGTAACATAGTGTTATTCAAAATTTCTCTGGTTTCATGCAATTCGGAATGAGTTTGTTAACAAGACCTGATCAACCTTGTTAGTGGATTCCTTTTGATGAGCATGAGATGGATGAAGTTAGAAAGCACAACCTTCTGTACCCTCCTTTTACTTTCTGTTATTTAGTTGAAATAAAGTAAAAATAGTATTTTTTTTGTCTGTTTTTTGAATTATCCATGCAATATAAAATTACCCGGAAAATAAAAGTTCTCCAAATGCCCTGCCAATTTAATATGATTTTTTCTAGAATATTTGAGAATATCTGGCACTGAGAACACAGGAGGGGGAGCTGGCACTTGGCCACGAGGGTCCAGGGCGCGCCCACCCCCTTGGGCGCGCCCCCTGCCTCATGGGCCCACGGTGGGCCCCCTCCACTTATTCCTGCACCCACACACTTCTTCCTCCCAAAAAATCACCATCCAGCTCAAGCACGAGTTCTAGCTCATTTTCCCGCGATTTTTGATCTCCTTGCTCAAAGCACCTCTCACAAAACAGCTTTGGGGGATTGATCCTTGGTATGTGACTCCTCCAATGGAGCAATTAGTCTTTGTTCTAGTGTTTTATTCATTGCAAATTTGTGCTGCCTAGGTGACCATGTTCTTGAGCTTGCATGTCAAATTTATATGGTTCCAAGTAGTTCTAATGCATGATATAGGCTCTAGGCACTTGTAGGAGTAGTTGCTATCAATTTTGTTGAGCTTGGTGCACTTTTATTTGAAGTTACTAAAAATTTCAGAAATTTTTCAGAGGAAGAACTATGTTTAGGAAAATGTACCAAGGGGGTTCTTCAAGGAAGCAAGGACCCAGGCTTGCAATGTGTGATGCTGATGATGAACCACCAAGGGACGCCCCAGTGCGGCCTTGTGAATGGCCTTCAGAGGACTTCATGGATCAAGCAGGAATTAAGGAAGAATTTAACGCATATTTGCGTAACGCTGATCTTGTGAGCTTCGAGGCAGAAAAGTGCTGTCAGTACCACTATCTCACTAGTTCCTTTGTGAGGAGGTTTGAATTTTTATCTTCGCGCAATTCTCAAACTGTCCTGTTTGATCTTTATAAAAATTCTTATACTATGGACTTAGAGGATTTTACCACTGCTTGTAAACTTCCACAATGGGATAGTTCTAGTGAACCTCGCAAATCTGAATTTAGAGATTTTCTTGCTAGTATAATTGTGGGGGAATCTAGAGACATAGCACAGGCTACCATAGGGAGCATTCATTTTCCTGCTATATATTATTTTGCTCTCTTCATAGGTAGGTGCATAAATGGTAAGGATGAAGCATGTCACATGTGTTTCCCTGACCTCAGTATTCTTAGGAGTGCTGTGTTAGGAGATAAATCTTATAATTTGGGAGCCATTATTGCACGTAGGTTGCATCATAATAGATTTAATGGATATTTCTTTGGTGGAATTTATGCAACCCGTGTAGCTAATTTTCTTGGTATAACCATACATGAGGATGATATTGAGTTGCCTCCTGCTCATTTAGATTATGAGGCTATGGTGCATCATCGTTTTGTTGAGAGGAACGATCAGTTCCTCCAGTACCGACAAATCTTTGACAGACGACGCACCTATCACGTTGCTCTCCCTGCTTCTACTTTCTTTGACTTTCGGGCAAAGGGGAGATATTACATAACCAGAGAGGAGGCGGAAGAGTATAAGAGGAGGGCTGAGATAGCTCGCCTCCAAGCTATAGCCCACGATGCAATGACTGCTGCATCTCAGTACGACCCCAACTACAACTACAGATATCCACCTGGTCATCCGTGGCAATAGACCAACTTAGGCCAAAAGCCTAAGCTTGGGGGAGTACGTATTTCTCACCGACGTTACATTTACATTTACACACTCATTGCTAGTTGTCGGTGCTGATACTTTTTCACTATAATATCCATGCTAGTTTATTTTCTTTTCATGCTTTCTTCTTGTGTGTTTAATAAACCTTAAGAAAAACAAAAAAAAATTAGTAGTAGCTTTTAGTTAGTTTACTTTTCTTGCTGTAGTAATAATTAAAAAGAAAACCCAAAAATATTTCTTGTTCTTCTTTTGCTTGTTGGGAGCTTTCCCAGGTAAATAGTTTTTATTTCTTTTCTATTCTTTGGGGGTCGATAGGAGAAGACCATAATGAAATTGTTGAAGTGGCTCTATTATGCATTATTGTTGATTTAACCAAGAGCCCATATTGCCTTGTCTTCTCCTATTTATTGAATGCTTGCAGATTCCAGCTTAGTCCAGTGCACGTGCACTATTATTATTATTCACATCATTCGGTTATGCAAGTGAAAGGCAATAATGACGATATATGATGGACTGATTGAGATGAGAGAAGCTGCTACGAACTCGACCTCTCTTGTTTTTGTAAATATGATTAGTTCATCGTTCCTGATTCAGCCTATTATTAATAAACATGTTTGCAATGACAATTAGAGATTATAGTTACTTATGCTATGATTAATTAGCTAGGAGCTTATAATGGTTTACCTTGCGTGACAACATGCTATTAGAATGGTTGTGATGTGGTATGATGGGGTGGTATCCTCCTTTGGATGATTTAAGTGACTTGACTTGGCACATGTTCACGCATGTAGCTGAAACAAAATCAACATAGCCTTCACGATATTTATGTTCATGGTGGATTATATCCTACTCATGCTACAATGTTCATTAATTTTAATGCATGTTCATGACTTTTGTCGCTCTCTAGTTGGTCGCTTCCCAGTCTTTTTCTAGCCTTCACTTGTACTAAGCGGGAATACTGCTTGTGCATCCAATCCCTTAAACCCCAAAGTTATTCCATATGAGTCCACCATACCTTCCTATTTGCGGTATCTACCTGCCTTTCCAAGTAAATTTGTATGTGCCAAACTCTAAACCTACAAATGAAATTCTGTTTTGTATGCTCAAATAGCTCATGTATCAACTAGGGTTGCCCGTATCTTCCATGCTAGGCAGGTTATTCTCAAGAGGAGTGGACTCCGCTCCTCACTCACAAGAAAATGGCTGGTCACAGGGATGCCCAGTCCCATGCTTTATGCAAATCAAATCAAAATAATTGCAAACAAAACTCCCCCTGGGACTGTTGTTAGTTGGAGGCACTCGTTGTTTCGAGCAAGCCATGGATTGATGCTTGTTGGTGGAGGGGGGGTATAAACTTTACCATTCTGTTTGGGAACCGCCTATAATGTGTGTAGCATGGAAGATATCGCCATCTCTTGGTTGTTATGTTGACAATGAAAGTATGCCGCTCAAAATATTATTTATCTCTATTTTAATATCGAGCTCTGGCACCTCTACAAATCCCTGCCTCCCTCTGCGAAGGGCCTATCTATTTACTTTTATGTTGAGTCATCACCCTCTTATTAAAAAGCACTAGCCGGAGAGCACCGCTGTCATTTGCATTCATTACTGTTAATTTATATTGGCTATGACTATGAATGGATCTCTTTTACCATGAATTACAATGTTTAGTCAGTCCTTGGTCTTTAAAGGTGCTCTGTATTTATGTTTTGTTATATCATATCATGATTGTTTTGAGAAAGTGTTGTCATCTGAGATTTATTATTATTGCTCTCTAGTTGATTATGCCATTGATATGAGTAAACATGAGACCTAAGTGTTATTGTGAATATGGTTAGTTCATAATCTTTGTTGAAAACTTGAATGCTGGCTTTACATATTTACAACAACAAGAGCAAACAAAGTTTGTAAAAGTTTTTCTTTATCACTTTCAGTTTATCAACTGAATTGCTTGAGGACAAGCAAAGGTTTAAGCTTGGGGCAGTTGATACGTCTCCGTCGTATCTACTTTTCCAAACACTTTTGCCCTTGTTTTGGACTCTAACTTGCATGATTTGAATGGAACTAACCCGGACTAACGCTGTTTTCAGCAGAATTGCCATGGTGTTATTTATGTGCAGAAACAAAAGTTCTCAGAATGACCTGAAACTCCATGGAGATTATTTTGTGAAATAATAAAAAATATTGGTGAAAGAATCAAGGCTAGGGGGCCCACCACCTGTCAACGAGGGTGGGGGGCACGCCCCCTGCCTCGTGGGCCCCCTGGAGCTCCACCGACCTCAACTCCAACTCCATATATTCGTGTTCAGGGAGAAAAAATCAGAGAGAAAGATTCATCGCATTTTACGATATGGAGCCGCCGCCAAGCCCTAAACTCTCTCGGGAGGGCTGATCTGGAGTCCGTTCGGGGCTCCGGAGAGGGGAATCCATCGCCATCATCATCATCAACCATCCTCCATCACCAATTTCATGATGCTCACCGCCGTGCATGAGTAATTCGATCGTAGGCTTGCTGGATGGTGATGGGTTGGATGAGATTTATCATGTAATCGAGTTAGTTTTGTTATGGTTTGATCCCTAGTATCCACTATGTTCTGAGATTGATGTTGCTATGACTTTGCTATGCTTAATGCTTGTCACTAGGGCCCGAGTGCCATGATTTCAGATCTGAACCTATTATGTTTTCATGAATATATGTGAGTTCTTGGTCCTATCTTGCAAGTCTATAGTCACCTACTATGTGTTATGATCCGGCAACCCCGAAGTGACAATAATCGGGACCACTCCCGGTGATAACCGTAGTTTGAGGAGTTCATGTATTCACTATGTGTTAATGCTTTGGTCTGGTACTCTATTAAAAGGAGGCTTTAATATCCCTTAGTTTCCATTAGGACCCCGCTGCCATGGGAGGGTAGGACAAAAGATGTCATGCAAGTTCTTTTCCATAAGCATGTATGACTATATTCGGAATACATGCCTACATTACATTGATGAATTGGAGCTAGTTCTGTGTCACCCTATGTTATGACTGTTACATGATGAACTGCATCCGTCATAATTCTCCATCACCGATCCAATGCCTACGAGCTTTTCACATATTGTTCTTCGCTTATTTATCTTTTCATTGCTACTGTTACAATCACTACAAAACCCAAAAATATTACTTTTGCTACCGTTACCGTTACTTCCATATTACTTTGCTACTAAATACTTTGCTGCAAATATTAAGTTATCCAGGTGTGGTTGAATTGACAACTCAACTGCTAATACTTGAGAATATTCTTTGGCTCCCCTTGTCTCGAATCAATAAATTTGGGTTGAATACTCTACCCTCGAAAACTACTGCGATCCCCTATACTTGTGGGTTGTCAGAGATCATATTATAATGCTACCGCCTTACTAAGCTAAATAAGATGCATAAAGGATAAACATCACATGCAATCAATATAAGTGATATGATATGACCATCATCATCTTGTGCCTTTGATCTCCATCTCCAAGGCAGCGTCATGATCACCATCGTCACCGGCTTGACACCTTGATCTCCATCGAAGCATCGTTGTCATCTCGCCAACTATTGCTTCTACGACTATCGATACTGCTTAGTGATAAAGTAAAGCAATTACATGGCGATTGCATTTCATACAATAAAGCAACAACCATAAGGCTCCTGCCAGTTGCCGATAACTTCTACAAAATATGATCATCTCATACAAAAATTTATATTTCATCACGTCTTGACCATATCACATCACAACAAGCCCTGCAAAAACAAGTTAGACGTCCTCTACTTTGTTGTTGCAAGTTTTACGTGGCTGCTACGGGCTTAGCAAGAACCGTTCTTACCTACGCATCAAAAACCACAACAATTTTTCATCAAGTGTGTTGTTTTAACCTTCAACAAGGACCGAGCATAGTCAAACTCGATTCAACTAAAGTTGGAGAAACAGACACCCGCTAGCCACCTATGTGCGAAGCACGTCGGTAGAACCAGTGTCATGAACGTGGTCATGTAATGTTGGTCTGGGCCGCTTCATCCAACAATACCGCCAAATCAAAGTAAGACGTTGCTGGTAAGCAGTATGACTATTATCGCCCACAACTCTTGTGTTCTACTCATGCATATAACATCTACGCATAGACCTTGCTCGGATGCCACTGTTGGGGAACGTAGTAATTTCAACAATTTTCCTACGATCACGCAAGATCTATCTAGGAGAAGCATAGCAATGAGCGGGGAGAGTGTGTCCATGTACCCTCGTAGACCGAAAGCAAAAGCGTTTTATCAATGCGGTTGATGTAGTCGTACGTATTCACGATCTGACCGATCCTAGCACTGAATGTACGGCACCTCTATGTTCAGCACACATTCAGCATGATGACGTCCCTCGTACTCTTGATCCAGTTGAGGCTGAGGGAGATTTCCATCAGCACGACGACGTCGTGACGATGATGCTGAAGTTACCGGCGCAGGGCTTCGCCTAAGCACTACGACGATATGACCGAGGTGTGTAACTATGGAGGGGGGAACTACACATGGCTAAGAGAAACTTTGATGTCCTCTAGGGTGCCCCCTTATCGGTGTCAAAACCGGCGGATCTCGGGTAGGGGGTCCCGAACTGTGCATCTAGGCCGGATGGTAACAGGAGACAGGGGACACCTTGTTTTACCCAGGTTCGGGCCTTCTCGATGGAGGTAATACCCTACTCCTGCTTGATTAATATTGATGATATGGGTAGTACGAGAGTAGATCTACCACGAGATCAAGGAGGCTAAACCCTAGAAGCTAGCCTATGGTATGATTGTTGTGTATGGAGTTGATTCTGTACGGACTACAACCCTCCGGTTTATATAGACACCGGATAGGGTTAGGGTTACGCAGAGTCGGTTACAATGGTAGGAGATCTTGAATATCGCATCGCCAAGCTTGCCTCCCACGCCAAGGAAAGTCCCATCCGGACACGGGACGAAGTCTTCAATCTTGTATCTTCATAGTCCAGGAGTCCGGCCGAAGGTATAGTCCGGCTACCCGAACACCCCCTAATCCAGGACTCCCTCAGTAGCCCCTAAACCAGGCTTCAATGACAACGAGTCCGGCGCGCAAATTGTCTTCGGCATTGCAAGGCGGGTTCCTCCTCCAAATCCTTCATAGAAGATTGTAAACACCAAGAGTAGTGTCCGGCTCTGCAAAATAAGTTTCCACATATTGCCATAGAGAGAATAATATTAACACAAATCAAATCTGCTGACGTATTCCGCAGTGCGCCATCGCACTACGGCCAAGTCCTTTACTCGAATCATTTTTACTTTTCCACCTCAGCATGTTTTGCGAGGCGGTTTCCTTGGCACATCTTGTCGAAGCAGAGATCGTGTGCCCCCTTCACGGGATTCTCATCAATACAGACGTGGGTAACCCAATCGTGTCTGTTAGCATGTTTTCTTGATTTAAAGGCGAGTCCCAAACGGTTATGGGGAGGGCTCCTGGTATTCAACCTCTTATAAAGAGACCAAGGCCTTACTCCTTTTTCTAATCTCAAACGAGTTCGCCCGTCGCCTCGAGTTCCAACACCCTAGGCTCCAGATTCTAGGCGCTTCGGACCTTCGACAATGTCCGGTTCCGACCTTCAAGGCCGATGGATGCCCTCCTCCGTCATGGAGGAGGATGTGCTAAAGTTGAGAGAGGCTAAGTTCTTGACCGCCGAAATTCCGCACAGGTTGCCTGCTCAAGGGCAGGCTATTCCCAATCCCCAGCCCGGTGAGATCATAGTGTTCATGTCTCACTTCCTTCGGGGGTTAGGCTTCCCGATAGATCCCTTCGTGAGGGGGCTGTTGTTCTATTACGGGCTGGAACTTCATGACTTAGCTCCGGAGTACATCCTCCACATTTCCTCATTCATCGTTGTGTGCGAAGCGTTCCTCCGCGTTACTCCTCACTTCGGTTTATGGCTCAAGACTTTTGGAGTGGAGCCGAAGATGATCGAGGGACGGCACGCGGAGTGCGGGGGTGCTGTCATCAGTAAGAATGCCAATGCTCCATGGCCCGAGGGCTCCTTTCAAGAGGAGCTCGGCTTGTGGCAACAAGAGTGGTTCTATATCACTGCTCCCAGGAGTGCCAAGTGGGTGGCGCCTCCTGGCTTTCGCTCGGGTCCCCCATCACGACTAGCGTCATGGGTCAACAAAGGATTAGATTGGGGTTTCCCAAAGACGTGCCCCTGTTGCAGGGCCGCATTAGGGATCTCTTAAAAGGAGACCTCAACCTGGTCAAGGTGACGCAGGTCATGCTGATTCGCCGAACATTGCCCGGCAAACGTCGCTCCCTTCGTCTATGGGAGTTTAATCCGGAGGGACCATGAGTTCTCCAGCATTTTATGGGCGCAACGCCCATGGAGATGTACAGACTGTTCTTCGGATCACAAGAGATGTGTCTGGATTTAACCGAGGACGCAGGCCTAAGCTGCAATCGCCCGGATACTCAAGTAAGCAACCTTGTGCTCGGACCTTCTATCCGTATAACTGTCATAAACTTGCCCCTAAAAGAGCCGTCCTTTTAAACAGGAGTGGATAGCAAATTCAAAGCTAATTAGGTGTCTGGCTCCCCTTCCTGAAACCAGGTCGGATCCTGTGCTAGTCACGATGTTGGAGATAATGCCTTTGGAGGGGGAGGACAAGGAAGCTATGGCCTCCTCGAAGGAGGCTGCTCCAAAGGGAGGAACCGACAATTCCTCTCCTAAGGGGAAGAAGAGAGCCGCCTCTGATGACCCAGAAACCGTGGTCTCGAAACGGGGGAGAAAATCCTCGTCAGAGGGCCCGGTGCGGGGGAGTTCCTCGGCCGGACTACACCCTCAAGGGGATCAGCCCTCCAGCGAGCTGTAAGTGGAGAAAAGATTTTCCTTTTGAGGGATGAGAGAAATCCTTGATTTTATTTCTGAGAAGATTAACCAAAATTTTACCTTGTAGCTCGGACCTCAGCCCTTCGCAGCAGAGCTCGTCTTCGGGGGATCTTCATCCGGAGATGATGGAGAGCGGGACGCCTCCCCCTGCCGTGCCGCCCAGCGAGGCGGGCGAACCTGAGGTGTCGTCGCGGAGGGTTTCTCCGAATACGGCAGGGGCGGAAGATAGTTATGTGACCCCCCGAGGTTCTTCGCGTCCGGCCTTCGAAAGAGGTCATAGGGCAAGTCCAGCACCGTCTGGTGCTCGGTCAGAGGAACTAAAGATTCTGCTGGGGCGAGCTTCTATCTCAGAAGAGCACCGTGCATTGATGGGCACGGTGATTGAAAGGATTTCATCTACAGAAAACGGATTGCATGAGGCCGTCAAAAGTTTATTGACGGGTTTTGAGGTACGTTAGATAATGTACACTTTTGTCAGTTGCGCATAAATAAGATGCGCCCTGTGTAGATAGTAGCCCCTGAGACTCGGCGCGTTGTCAAGAAATGACGACACGCAGAGGATCATAATCCCAGGTCTAAGATATTGCCTTTGAGTGTAGGTGGCGAGGTGTCCGGAATCAAGCCGAACTGATGATGTGACCGAACTAAAGCGGCGACTGGACGTGGCAAATGCTGACATCACGCTTGTCAACAAGCGGCTTGATGAGGCTCAAGGTATGTAATTCTTCGGGCAGCATTAGGTAAGAGGAGCTTCATGCCAGTGTCTTACAATGTGTATGCTTGACGCAGATGGTACGACCGCCGTGGAGAATCTTAGGACAGAACTTGCCCGAGCTAAGGAGCAAGCCAGAAAAAGCGATGCGGCTACCGAGAAGGCCCTTGAAGAGCTGAGAGCCGAACAAGATGCTCACTGCTGAAGCAAAGAAGAGATGGCCGAGATGGCCAAGATGGCCGAGAAGTTAAAGACGCTGCAGACCGTTGCAAACTTCTTGAGAAAGAAGACCGGGCGAGACAAACAGACTTAGAGAAGGTCGTTGCCGATGCCAAGGACGCTCGCTCTGCGATGAGAGCTGCGAAAGAGGAGCTGCGTCAGGCCGAACAGATTGCGGCTGATGTGGAGTGTGGAGGACACCTATCTGGATTTGGCAGCAAGTGCTGCTGATGCGACCGAACACTTTCGAGATCTGGAAGATCGCGAAGTGGAAAAGCTTTTCTAGTCACAGTTTCACAATCCAGAGCGTCCACTGTCAGTGGACGATCGCCTGGCTCAATGAGCCGAGCTGCATAGATTGTCCGGACTCGCCATGAAGTACGTCATGGGTCATCTGTGGCCGGGGAGATCGGAGCCGAAGAGTTATTTCAGCTTGGTGCAGCAATTCCTTGACGCGGTGCCGCGTATTAATGCAATTAAGAGGTCAGCATGCATAGAGGGCGCACTCTTGCCCGTGTCAAGACATACTGGGCAGAGATGGAGACCACCGTTGTTGCGTCCCGAGATTCGGACAAAAGCCGAGTACCCTCCGAGCACTATTTTCAGGAAGTTCTTGAAGGCGCTCGTGTAATAGAGACGCAGTGCTCGAAAGATGCTATGTTATGATAGCATATGTAATTATAAAGTAATATTTTGATTACCTGTAGTGGCCTTTTCTATACTTGTGCCTCCAAGTATTGGGAACACCTTCTATGCGGCCGTTTTAAGATATATATATATATATATATATATATATATATATATATATATATATATATATATATATAGAATCTGAAAGATGGCAGTCGTTGTCTTCAGCCCCCACGCACGTAGTGCGGGGGTGCTCGCAGAAGACGCATTTTCACACTTAACCCAACGTCTTGGTCCTACAAAGGAGGTGATAGTGCAGCGGGCCAGGCAACCGGACTATAATGCTTTAATACTTTCACTTAGCCATAGGTGTTTGACAATGAGACTCTTTAGGTAGCTCCTTGGTGGCAACTGCGCTCGTCCGAATTCGGGGCGCGTATGTGCCTGACTGGGAAGCGGCCCTTCGTTAAAGCGGAGGAATCCGATAGATTCCGATAGGTCATCGAGTGGCTGACTAGTCTCTCGCTACATCATGACAGTCAGTTTTCGGCTTTCTCTACTGAGGTGCTCGCCCTGGCCGAACCGAGGGCACAATCGCAGTAGTTCTCCTGGTGCTACCTTAGCCGATAGAGCGGAACGTAAGGTAGCCGAACTTAGGAGCCGGACAACCCAACATTTGACCAAAGACATGATTTGGAGCTAATGCATATAATGCCAAAACTCGCGGCGCCGAACACTCCCTAAGGTGTTCGGTCTTTATGAGTGCGGGCGAAATAACACTCTTTATTTAAAAAAGCCCCTAGTGTCCAGGTACGTGCAAAAATTCTAACGTGGCCACATGCTAAGACGCTAGCCTCCTCCTTGGTTATACTAGAAAGAAAAAACCAGGGGATGTGTACCAACAAGAGTCAGTAAAAAAGGTTTACGCAGGGTCTTAATCTAAAAAGAACCCTTTAGGATGGGTCCCTACTACACGTCTGCGCCTGTGTCTCTATTGTGCCGTATCCTGGACGGGCACCGCACGACGTTCATCTGTAAAAGAGAGGAAGTGAGTTTAAAATGGGTCATGCCGAAAAGGTTTAAAATAAGCAAAGTATAAAGTAAGATATAAGTTTGAGCTTTATTGTCTCTCATTGTATATGCGTGGAGCCCCTAGTGCGGGGGTATATGGCTTCTAGGCCTGCATCAATGATGATTTTGCACCGAACTCGTCCATCCGCGTTCGTGGTCTTGAATGACCTATTTCGAAGTTTTTTGGCCGGTGAGGCCATTTTGCTGTGGGGCTGTCAAAGCGGCCGCACAGCCCTCCGCTTGGGGAGGCGCACTTTAGTGCTTCCCCTTCAAAGAGATGATGCCTCATGGACCGGGCATCTTAAGCGTAAGAGATGCATAATGAGGTATTGCGTTAAAGCGAGCGAAAGCTTCGCGTCCCAGTAGTGCTTGATAGCGACTTGAAACCGGGACGATATGGAAGGTCAGCTTTTCGCGGCGGAGGTTATCGGCGGAGCTGAATTTGACTGTGAGCCGGAGAAAACACGTACAGTGGGTGTCCGGACCAGGTATTACCCCTTGAAAGGAGGTTTTTCTGCGGTGGATTCTTGCTGGGTTTATCCCCATGTGCTAGATTGTATCCTGATATATCAGGTTTAGTCCACTGCCGCCGTCCATAAGGACATTTGAAAACTGGAGTCCGCCAATTATTGGATCGAGTATCAAGGCAGTCCAGCCTACATTCTTGATATTCCTAGAATAATCTAGCTGATCGAAGATGATCGGTTTTGATAACCAGTGGCAGGACCCTTTGGGCCGTGTAGTGTATACCTTTACGGACGCCGCACGTTTTGTTATGTGAAGTGAGTTCACTGTTTTTACTTCTTGTGAGAAGTTCTTTTCTTTCCTAGTGCTCTGCTTTTGGGGTTCGTCCTCGTCTTCGCTTGGTGTGTCGAGCCCCTTGTGTTCGGCATTGAGTCTGCCGGATTGTTTGAAAACCCAACAGTCTCTGTGGGTATGGTTAGCAGGCTTCCTGGGAGTATTGTGTATCTGACATATCCTGTCAAGCATTTTATTCAGGTTGGATGGATCGTCCCTATTATCCTGGGGGGCGATTTTTCCTGATTTTGTCGTGAGCCTTTGAATCCGGCATTGACTGCCGTGCTCTTCGGACTTTTGTCCTTAGTCCAGCGACGGTCCTTGTTGAGTCGCGGTTTTCCGTTTCCATCCCTAGTTTCGGATGTACTTGGTTTGCTGGGGCTGCACCTTGCCAACCAGCTGTCCTCCCCTGCACAAAAGCGGGTCATGAGGCTTGTTAGTGCGGCCATTGTTCTTGGCTTTTCTTGGCCGAGGTGTCTGGCGAGCCATTCGTCTCGGACGTTATGCCTGAAAGCTGCTAAGGCTTCGGCGTCTGGATAGTCAACTATCTGATTCTTTTTAGTGAGGAATCTATTCCAGAACTGTCGAGCTGATTCTCCGGGTTGTTGAGTTATGTGACTAAGATCGTCTGCATCCGGGGGACGGACATAAGTCCCTTGAAAGTTTGCTCGGAAAGCATCTTCGAGCTCTTCCCAGCTTCAAATTGTGTTTTCGGGAAGGCTTTTAAGCCAATGCCGGGCTGGCCCTTTAAGCTTAAGGGGTAGATATTTTATGGCATGGAGATCATCTCCTCTAGCCATGTGTATGTGGAGGATATAATCCTCGATCCAGACTCCAGGGTCTGTTGTTCCATCATATGCCTCTATGTTTATGGGTTTGAATCCCTCTGGGAATTCATAGTCCAGGACCTCATCGGTGAAACATAGGGGGTGTGCGTCGCCCCTATATTTGGGTGTGCCGGATTCTGATGATGGCTTCATAGCGCTGCTTACGAGAGCTTGCTTTCTTGGCCCATAGATGGACCTGGTTGGGCCATGATACGAATCCGTAAGAGGGTCGCATGCCGATTTAGGTGCGGTGTTGCTTGCCGCTTTATGGGGTCGTCTATCCGACCGTGTGGCTTTTTAATTTTTTGAATGCGAGGGCTCTGAGGCCTCTTCGTCGAATTCGGGCAGTAGCTTTCTTTTCGGATAGCTTTTAGTGCGGCGACTGTCGCCGTACGTATCTATGCTATTGAGTACTTTGCTCCATCTAATCCGGAGTGCATCTTCTGCTGTTTTCAGCTTCTGCTTCTGCTTTTTTAGGCTGCATGCGGTTGCAACGAGCCTCTCGTGGAGATTCTTCTGCTCCATAGGTTTATTCGGCGTGAGGTCGTCCAGGATGCCGTTTTCGCTGGGGGAGGGATGTTTGGTTTCTCTATCCGTGTTGCCTTGTTCGGACGACTGCTCTAAGGCCTGCTCGTCGTCTACCGGCTCGTCCTGCTCTATGGCTGGGTTTTTGTTGAGGCGGGGCTTGGATCGTCGTTTACGCCGACGCTTTGATTGCTTTTCGGGGGGTCGATCTCCCGTCCCATCCCCTTTTTCCTCGTTGTCACTTCCTTTAGGGGTATCCACCATGTACACATCGTGAGATGAGGTGGCTGTCCAATGCCCTATGGGCATTGGTTCGTTGGTATCTCCTGCATCATCATCCATGTTGTCGATGTCTCCGGAGTCGAAGTTGAGCACGTCGTTTAGATTGTCGACAATGGCTATCAAGTGGGTGGTGGGTGGGCTTTGAATTTCTTCATCGTCCATATCCCATCCTCGCTGACCGTAGTCCGGCCAGGGCTCTCCTGATAAAGAGAGAGACTTAAGAGAATTCAGGATGTCGCCACAAGGTGAGTACTGAAAGATGTCTGCGGCGGTGAACTCCATTATTGGCGCCCGATCGGATTCGATTGGTAGGGGCGCTGGGGGTTCGGAGTCCGGGGAGGAGTCCGGATCCTTGGAGTCACGGGCCACGCGGAGTGTGGGGCTGAAGTCCAACTGCTGGTCCTCGATCGGCGCAATAAGCTCCGAATTAAGGGTCGGAACCGGTGCGTGTGCGGCCTCCAAGGCGTTGTTCGGTGGCAGAGCTATATCATACCCATCGAGACAGTGCGGCGCGCTTGGCTGTAGTTCGAATCCATCGAAGATCAAGTCCCCGCGGATGTCAGCCGTGTAGTTTAGGCTTCCAAACCTGGCCTAATGGCCAGGGGCGTAGCTTTCGGTCTGCTCAAGGTGGCCAAGCGAATTGGCCCGCAGTGCGAAGCCGCCGAAGACGAAGATCTGTCCGGGGAGAAAAGTCTCACCCTGGACCGCATCGTTGTTGATGATCCAAGGAGCCATCGGGCCTAAAGGGGACGACACAGAGGAACTCTCAATGAAAGCACCAATGTCGGTGTCAAAACCGGCGGATCTCGGGTAGGGGGTCCCGAACTGTGCGTCTAGGCCGGATGGTAACAGGAGACAGGGGACACTTTGTTTTACCCAGGTTCGGGCCCTCTCGATGGAGGTAATACCCTACTCCTGCTTGATTAATATTGATGATATGGGTAGTACAAGAGTAGATCTACCACGAGATCAAGGAGGCTAAACCCTAGAAGCTAGCCTCTGGTATGATTGTTGTGTATGGAGTTGATTCTGTATGGACTACAACCCTCCGGTTTATATAGACACCGGATAGGGTTAGGGTTACACAGAGTCGGTTACAATGGTAGGAGATCTTGAATATCGCATCGCCAAGCTTGCCTCCCACGCCAAGGAAACTCCCATCCGGACACGGGACGAAGTCTTCAATATTGTATCTTCATAGTCCTGGAGTCCGGTCGAAGGTATAGTCCGGCTACCCGAACACCCCCTAATCCAGGACTCCCTCACCCCTCCCCACATATATAAAGGAGGGAGGGATGAGGTCGTCCGGCCCTAAGGGGAGCGCCAAGGAGGGGAGTCCTACTAGCACTTCAAGTCCTAGTAGGATTCCACCAAGAGGGAGAGAGGGGGAAGGAAGGAGAGGAAGAGGGAGTAGGAAAGGGGGGTGCCACCCCCCTTCCCTTGTCCTATTTGGACTCCGAGTGGGGGGGGGGCACACGGCCTGCCCTGGCCGCCCTCCTCTCCCTTCAATAGGGCCCATGGTGGCCCATTAGTTCCCCCGGGGGGGTTCCGGTAACCCCTCTGGCACCCTGGTTTTACCCGAAACAATCCGGTGTCCGAATTACATGGTCCAATATATCAATATTTATGTGTCAACCACTTTGAGACTCCTCGTCATGTCTGTGATCTCATCCGGGACTCTGAACAACATTCGGTACATCAAATCACATAACTCGTAATACAAATCCTCATCGAACGTTAAGCGTGCGGACTCTACGAGTTCGAGAACTATGTAGACATGACCGAGACACATCTCCGGTCAATAACCATTAGCGGAACCTAGTTGCTCATATTGGCTCCTACATATTCTACAAAGATCTTTATCGGTCAAACCGCATAACAACATACGCTGTTCCCTTTGTCATCGGTATGTTACTTGCCCGAGATTCGATCGTCGCTATCATCATACCTAGTTCAATCTCATTACCGGCAAGTCTCTTTACTCGTTTCGTAATACTTCATTCGGCAACTAACTCATTAGTCACATTACTTGCAAGGCTTATAGTGATAAGCATTACCGAGAGGGCCCAGAGATACCTCTCCGAAACATGGAGTGACAAATCCTAATCTCGATCTATGCCAACCCAACAAATACCTTCGAAGACATCTGTAGAGCATCTTTATAATCACCCATTACGTTGTGACATTTTATAGCACACAAAGTGTTCCTCTGGTATTCGGGAGTTGCGTAATCTCATAGTTTGAGGAGCATGTATAAGTCATGAAGAAAGCAGTAGCAATGAAACTGTAACGATCATAATGCTAAGCTAACGAATGGGTTGTTTCCATCACATCATTCTCCTAATGATGTGATCCCATTCATCAAATGACAACACATGTCTATGGTTAGGAAACCTAACCATCTTTGATAAACGAGCTAGTCAAGTAGACGCATACTAGGGACACTTATGTTTTGTCTATGTATTCACACATGTACTAAGTTTCCGGTTAATACAATTCTAGCATGAATAATAAAAATTTATCATGAAATAAGGAAATAAATAATAACTTTATTATTGCCTCTAGGGCATATTTCCTTTAGGCGGACTATGTCCACGAGCAGATGGAGCGCATTTGCCGGGCCTTCGAGGAGATGGCCTCTCGGTGCCGCGGACGCGAGGAGGGCGGCGTGCTTATCTTCGACAGTGACGACGAGGATGCGCCCGGGCCGTCCAAACGCTCACGCATCGGCGACGCTGGTCAAGGGTGCAGCAGGGACGGCGGCGGCACCCAACTGTGCGACAACGATGACGGTGGCGACGACGACGACTACACCCGGTTCTATAGGCTCCTCGGCATGTAGATGGCGGGAGGCGACGGTGGCTGGGCGTAGTTGTTTTTAGTTTGTGTTTTTAAGTTTTTGTACAAATATCAATGAAATCGCCTAGTTTGGACGAAATTGTGTCATGTTTGGCCGATTTTATGTTTCAAAAAACAGTGTCTGGCGATCTGGGTGCGGCGGCTGGGATCCCAGTCGCTAATACATCTCCAACGTATCTATAATTTTTTATTGTTCCATGCTATATTATATCCTGTTTCGAACCTTATTGGGCTTTATTAGACACTTTTATATTATTTTTGGGACTAACCTATTAACCGGAGGCCCAGCCCAGAATTGTTGTTTTTTGCCAATTTCAGAGTTTCACAGAAAAAGAATATCAAACGGAGTCCAAACGGAATGAAACCTTCGGGAACGTGATGCAGAGGACTTGGACCCTACGCCAAGACATCAACTAGGAAGGCACAAGGTAGGGGCGTGCCTACCCCCTCCCCCCAGGCGCGCCCTCCACCCTCGGGGGGGCCACATTGCTCCACCGACGTACTCCTTCCTCCTATATATACCTACGTACCCTCAAACTACCAGATACGGAGCCAAAACCCTAATTCCACCGCCGTAACTTTCTATATCCATGAGATCCCATCTTGGGGCCTTTTCCGGAGCTCCGCCGGAGGGGGCATCGATCACGGAGGGCTTCTACATCAACACCATAGCCCCTCTGATGAAGTGTGAGTAGTTTACTTCAGACCTACGGGTCCATAGTTATTAGCTAGGTGGCTTCTTCTCTCTTTTTGGATCTCAATACAAAGTTTATCTATGAACCATATTTGAATCTTCTCTAAATTCTTTTGTGTATGATTGGTTTTCTTTGCAAGTCTCTTCGAATTATCAGTTTGGTTTGGCCTACTAGATTGATCTTTCTTGCAATGGGAGAAGTGCTTAGCTTTAGGTTCAATCTTGCGGTGTCCTTTCCGAGTGACAGTAGGGGAAGCAAGGCACGTATTGTATTGTAGCCCTCGAGGATAACAAGATGGGGTTTATATCATATTGCATGAGTTTATCCCTCTACATCATGTCATCTTGCTTAAAGCGTTACTCTGTTCTCTTGAACATAATACTCTAGATCCATGCTGGATAGCAGTCGATGTGTGGAGTAATAGTAGTAGATGTAGGCAGGAGTCAGTCTACTTGTCTCAGACGTGATGCCTATATGCATGATCATACCTAGATATTCTCATAACTATGCTCAGTTCTGTCGATTGCTCAACAGTAATTTGTTTACCCACCATAATACTTATGCTCTTGAGAGAAGCCACTAGTGAAACCTATGGCCCCCGGGTCTATTTTCCATCATATTAATCTTCCAATACTTAGTTGTTTCCTTTGCCATTTATTTTTACTTGCATGTTTATTTCTCTTTATCATAAAAATAACAAAAATATTATCTTATCATATTTATCAGATCTCACTTTCGTAAGTGACTGTGAAGGGATTGACAACCCCTTTATCGCGTTGGTTGTGAGGAGTTTATTTGTTTGTGTAGGTGCGAGGGACTCGTGCGTGGCCTCCTACTGGGTTGATACCTTTGTTCTCAAAAACTGAGGGAAATACTTACGCTGCTCTGCTGCATCACCCTTTCCTCTTCAAGGGAAAACTAACGCAGTGCTCAAGAGGTAGCAAGAAGGATTTCTGGCGCCGTTGCCGGGGAGTCTATGGAAAAGTCAACATACCAAGTACCCATCACAAACCGTTATCTCCCGCATTACATTATTTGCCATTTGCCTCTCGTTTTCCTCTCCCCCACTTCACCCTTGTTGTTTCATTCGCCCCCCCTCTCTCTCTCTCCATCCTCCCTCTCTTTCTCTATTTGCCTCTTTTTGCCCGTCTCTTGTTTGCTTGTGTGTCAGATTGCTTGCTTGTCGTTATTGCTAGTTCCCTATCTTCTCCGTTGTCTCCCAAAAATAAAGTTCTTAATTTTAAGCAAAGGGAGGGAGAAAATCTAAAAGACGCTTGGTATAGAATTTGTAATGCTCAAAATAGATCCACCAGGAAGCAATCTACTTCCATTCTTCTCCGCAATTTTTATGCAGGCGTTATTCCTTGGCACAAATAAGTCCTTGATACCATTACCGGAGGGAATTTCTTGGGTAGCCACACTTTTGATTCTTATAATGCTATGACAGATTTGTTTGGCTCACCCCCTCTTTTGGTTAATGGAACTATGTTAACTTTGGAACATGTAATGCAAAGACTTGAAATTATTGAAAATAAAGTTTCTACCGTAGAGTTAATTGAAAATTTGGATAAAAAGATCCAAAACCAAATTACTCAATATGAATCTAAAGTAGGAGTCACTTTGAAAAATATTAAGGAGAAGGAACCCATAGTTAATGAAAGAATAAATCAGGATTCCACTAGAATCGATAAACTTGAGGGTATCATTACCAACTTGGGAACCGCTTTTTATTCCGTAAAGAATACTCCTAGTCCTCCAACTAAAATTTCCTAGCTTATGTATGTTCCTAAAAATAAGGGTGAATCCTCTAGCAAGGAAACTGCGGATCTCAAATCTATAAGTATTCATCCCAATCTTTTTTCTATCATTAAGGAACCGTTTTCTACTAATGATTTTTTTTGATTTTGTGCCTAGAAGTTTGATAATTAATAAAAATAAAGAAAATCCTAAGGGTGATAGATGTCTCATTAAAGAATTACCAACTAAAGACACCTAGATCTATCCTTGCTTTTATGCCTAGTTAGGGGCGTTAAACGATAGCGCTTGTTGGGAGGCAACCCAATTTTATTTTTATTCCTTGATTTTTGCTCCTGTTTAGTAATAAATAATTTATATAGCCTCTTTTTTGGTTGTGTTTTTTTGTGTTTAATTAGTGTTTGTGCCAAGTAGAACCGTTGGGAAGACATGGGGAAAGTCTTTTTAATCTTGCTATAAAAAACAGAAACTTTAGTGCTCACGAGAACTGCTGCCATTTTTATTTGGAAAGTGATATTTAGTTAATTATTTTTGAAGATGATTAATAGATAAATTCCTCACGTCCAGCAATTTATTTTAGAATTTTTGGGGTTCTATATCTTGCGTTAGCTGCAGATTACTACAGACTGTTCTGTTTTTGACAGATTCTGTTTTTTCGTGTGTTGTTTGCTTATTTTGATGAATCTATGGCTAGTAAAATAGTTTATAAACCATAGATAAGTTGTAATACAGTAGTTTTAACACCAATATAAATAAACAATGAGTTCATTACAGTACCTTGAAGTGGTGTTTTGTTTTCTTTCGCTAACGGAGCTCACGAGATTTTCTACTTTAAGTTTTGTGTTGTGAAGTTTTCAAGTTTTGGGTAAAAGATTTGATGGATTATGGAACAAGGAGTGGCAAGAGCCTAAGCTTTGGGATTCCCATGGCACCCCAATATAATCTAAGGACACCTAAAATCCAAAGCTTGGGGATGCCCCGGAAGGCATCCCCTCTTTCGTCTACTTCTATCGGTAACTTTACTTGGAGTTATATTTTTATTTACCACATGATATGTGTTTTGCTTGGAGCGTCTTGTATTATTTGAGTCATTATTTGTTAGTTTTCCACAATCATCCTTGCTGTACACACCTTTTTTAGAGATACACACATGATTCGAAAATTGTTAGAATACTCTATGTGCTTCACTTATATCTTTTAAAGCACGATGGTGGATTTGTTTTATAGAAACTTTTGTTCTCTCATGCTTCACTTAGATTATTTTGAGAGTCCTACAAAACAGCATAGTAATTTGCTTTAATTGTGTTAGGCACTCAAGATTAATATTTTTTTTTCTTATGATTGTGTTGAATACTATGAGAAGTTTGAAACTTGATAATTGTTTTGAGATATGGAGATGGTGATATTAGAGTCGTGCTAGTTGAGTAGTTGTGAATTTGAGAAATGCTTGTGTTGAAGTTTGTGATTCCCGTAGCATGCACGTATGGTGAACCGTTATGTTAAGAAGTTGGAGCATGATGTATTTATTGATTGTCTTCCTTATGAGTGGCGGTCGGAGACGAGCGATGGTCTTTTCTGTTGGTGAACGTAGTAATTTCAAAAAAATTCCTACGCACACGCAAGATCATGGTGATGCATAGCAACGACAAGGGAGAGTGTTGTCTACGTACCCTCGTAGACCGGAAGCGGAAGCGTTAGCACAACGCGGTTGATGTAGTCGTACGTCTTCACAGCCCGACCGATCAAGCACCGAAACTACGGCACCTCCGAGTTCTAGCACACGTTCAGCTCGATGACGATCCCCGGACTCGGATCCAGCAAAGTGTCGGGGAAGAGTTCCGTCAGCACGACGGCGTGGTGACGATCTTGATGTTCTACCATCGCAGGGCTTCGCCTAAGCACTGCTACAAAATTATCGAGGATTATGGTGGAGGGGGGCACCGCACACAGCTAACAGAATGATCACGAAGATCAACTTGTGTGTCTAGAGGTGCCCCCCTGCCCCTATATATAAAGGAGCAAGGGGGAGAGGCCGGCCGGCCCTTGGGGCGCGCCAAGGATGGGGGAGTCCTCCTCCTAGTAGGAGTAGGACTCCCCTTTCCTAGTCCAACTAGGAAGAGAGAAGGGGGAAGGAAAGAGAGGGAGAGGGAGAGGGAAAGAGGGGCCGCGCCCCCCTCCCCTAGTCCAATTCGGACTCCCCATGGGAGGGGGCACGCCACCTCCTGGGCTGCTGCCCTCTCTCTACCCTCAGGCCCACTAAGGCCCAATACTTCCCCGGGGGGTTCCGATAACCCTTCCGGCACTTCGGTTTTCTCCGAAATCACCCGAAACACTTCCGGTGTCCGAATATAGCCGTCCAATATATCGATCTTTATGTCTTGACCATTTCGAGACTCCACGTCATGTCCGTGGTCATATCCAGGACTCCAAACAACCTTTGGTACATCAAAATATATAAACTCATAATAAAACTGTCATCGTAACGTTAAGCGTGCGGACCCTACGGGTTCGAGAACAATGTAGACATGACCGAGACACATCTCCGGTCAATAACCAATAGCGGAACATGGATGCTCATATTGTCTCCTACATATTCTACGAAGATCTTTTATCGGTCAGGCCGCATAACAACATACGTTGTTCCCTTTGTCATCGGTATGTTACTTGCCCGAGATTTGATCATCGGTATCTCAATACCTAGTTCAATCTCATTACCGGCAAGTCTCTTTACTCGTTCCGTAATACATCATCCCGCAGCTAACTCATTAGTTGCAATGCTTGCAAGGCTTATAGTGATGTGCATTACCGAGTGGGCCCAGAGATACCTCTCCGACAATCGGAGTGCCAAATCCTAATCTCGAAATACGCCAACCCAACAAGTACCTTTGGAGACACCTGTAGAGCACCTTTATAATCACCCAGTTACGTTGTGACGTTTGGTAGCACACAAAGTGTTCCTCTGGTAAACGGGAGTTGCATAATCTCATAGTCATAGGAACATGTATAAGTCATGAAGAAAGCAATAGCAACAAACTAAACGATCAAGTGCTATGCTAACGGAATGGGTCAAGTCAATCACACCATTCTCCTAATGATGTGATCCCGTTAATCAAATGACAACTCATGTCTATGGTCAGGAAACATAACCATCTTTGATCAACGAGCTAGTAAAGTAGAGGCATACTAGTGACATATTGTTTGTCTATGTATTCACACATGTATTATGTTTCTGGTTATTACAATTCTAGCATGAATAATAAACATTTATCATGATATAAGGAAATAAATAATAACTTTATTATTGCTTCTAGAGCATATTTCCTTCAGTCTCCCACTTGCACTAGAGTCAATAATCTAGTTCACATCGCCATGTGATTTAATACCAATAGTTCACATCACCATGTGATTAACACCCATAGTTCACATCAACATGTGACCAACACCCAAAGGGTTTACTAGAGTCAATAATCTAGTTCACATCGCTATGTGATTAACACCCAAAGAGTACTAAGGTGTGATCATGTTTTACTTGTGAGAGAAGTTTAGTCAACGGGTCTACCACATTCAGATCCGTAAGTATTTTGCAAATTTCTATGTCAACAATGCTCTGCATGGAGCTACTCTAGCTAATTGCTCCCACTTTCAATATGTATCCAGATTGAGACTTTGAGTCATCTGGATCAGTGTCAAAACTTGCATCGACGTAACCCTTTACGATGAACCTTTTGTCACCTCCATAATCGAGAAACATAGGGCAGGGTATACAATAGGTCTGGTACACAGCATGGCATACTTTATAGAACCTATGGCTGAGGCATAGGGAATGACTTTCATTCGCTCTCTATCTTCTGCCGTGGTCGGGTTTTGAGTCTTACTCAGTTTCACACCTTGTAACACAGGCAAGAACTCTTTCTTTGACTGTTCCATTTTGAACTACTTCAAAATCTTGTCAAGGTATGTACTTATTGAAAAAACTTATCAAGCGTCTTGATCTATCTCTATAGATCTTGATGCTCAATATGTAAGAAGCTTCACCGAGGTCTTTCTTTGAAAAACTCCTTTTCAAACATTCCTTTATGATTTGCAGAATAATTCTACATTATCTCCGATCAACAATATGTCATTCACATATACATATCAGAAATTCTGTAGTGCTCCCACTCACTTTATTGTAAATACAGGCTTCACCACAAGTCTGTATAAAACTATATGCTTTGATCAACTTATCAAAGCGTATATTCCAACTCCGAGATGCTTGCACCAGTCCATAGATGGATCGCTAGAGCTTGCATATTTTGTTAGTACCTTTAGGATTGACAAAACCTTCTGGTTGCATCATATACAGCTCTTCTTTAATAAATCCATTAAAGAATGCAGTTTTGTTTATCCATTTGCCAGATTTCATAAAATGCGGCAATTGCTAACATGGTTCGGACAGACTTAAGCATAGATACGAGTTAGAAACTCTCATCGTAGTCAACACCTTGAACTTGTCGAAAACCTTTTTGCGACAATTCTAGCTTTGTAGATAGTAACATTACTATCACCGTACGTCTTCCTCTTGAAGATCCATTTAATCTCAATGGCTCGCGGATCATTGGGCAAGTCAATCAAAGTCCATATTTTGTTCTCATACATGGATCTCATCTCAGATTTCATGGCCTCAAGCCATTTCGCGAAATCTGGGCTCATCATTGCTTCCTCATAGTTTGTAGGCTCGTCATGGTCAAGTAACATGACCTCCAGAACAGGATTACTGTACCACTCTGGTGCGATCTCACTCTAGTTTACCTACGAGGTTCAGTAGTAACTTGATCTGAAGTTACATGATCATCATCATTAACTTCCTCACTAATTGGTGTAGTAGTCACAGGAACAGATTTCTATGATGAACTACTTTCCAATAAGGGAGCAGGTACAGTTACCTCATCAAGTTCTACTTTCCTCCCACTCACTTCTTTCGAGAGAAACTCCTTCTCTAGAAAGGATCCATTCTCAGCAATGAATAACTTGCCTTCGCATCTGGGATAGAAGGTGTACCCAACATTTTCTTTTTGGGTATCCTATGAATACGCACTTCTCCGATTTAGATTTGAGCTTATCAGGTTGAAACTTTTTCACATAAACTTTTTCGGATCTGGGATAGAAGGTTAGTAACTTTAAGAAATGACAGCTTAGGTTTCTTGCCAAGCCATAGTTCATATGGTGTCGCCTCAACGGATTTAGATGGTGCCCTATTTAATGTGAATGTAGCTGTTTCTAACGCATAACCCCAAAATGATAGCGGTAAATCAGTAAGAGACGTCATAGATCGCACCATATCTAATAAAGCACGGTTACGACGTTCGGACACACCATTACACTGTGGTGTTCCAGGTGGTGTGAGTAGTGAAACTATTTCACATTGTTTTAACTGAAGGCCAAACTCGTAACTCAAATATTTTACTTCTGCGATCATATCGTAGAAACTTTTATTTTGTTACGATGATTCTCCACTTCACTCTGAAATTCTTTGAACTTTTCAAATGTTTCAGACTTGTGTTTCATCAAGTAGATATACTCATATCTGCTCAAATCATCTGTGAAGATCAGAAAATAATGATACCTGCCGCGAGCTTCAATATTCATCGGACCACATACATCAGTATGCATGATTTCCAACAAATCTGTTGCTTGCTGCATTGTTCCGGAGAACGGAGTCTTAGTCATCTTGCCCATGAGGCATGGTTCGCAAGCATCAACTGATTCATAATCAAGTGATTCCAATAGTCCATCAGCATGGAGTTTCTTCATGCGCTTTACACCAATATGACCTAAACGGCAGTGCCACAAATAAGTTGCACTATCATTATTAACTTTGCATCTTTTGGTTTCAATATTATGAATATGTGTATCACTATGATCGAGATCCAACGAACCATTTTCATTGGGCGTGTAACCATATATGTAAACAGAACAACAATTTATTCTCTTACTTAAATGAAGAACCATATTGCAATAAACATGATCAAATCATATTCATGCTCAATGCAAACACCAAATAACACTTATTTAGGTTCAACACTAATCCCGAAAGTATAGGGAGTGTGTGATGATGATCATATCAATCTTGGAACCACGTCCAACACACATCGTCACTTCACCCTTAACTAGTCTCTGTTCATTCTGCAACTCCCGTTTCGAGTTACTACTCTTAGCAACTAAACCAGTATCAAATACCGGGGGGTTGCTACGAACACTAGTAAAATACACATCAATAATCTGTATATCAAATATACCTTTGTTCACTTTGCCATCCTTCTTATCCGCCAAATACTTGGGGTAGTTCCACTTCCAGTGACCAGTCCCTTTGCAGTAGAAGCACTTTAGTCTCAGGCTTAGGACCAGACTTGGGCTTCTTCACTTGAGCAGCAACTTGCTTGCCGTTCTTCCTGAAGTTCCCCTTCTTCCCTTTGCCCTTTTCTTGAAACTAGTGGTCTTGTCTACCATCAACACTTGATATTTTTCTTGATTTCTACCTTCGTTGATTTCAACATTACGAAGAGCTTGGGAATCGTTTCTGTTATCCCTTGCATATAATATTTCATCACGAAGTTCTACTAACTTGGTGATGGTGACTAGAGAATTCTGTCAATCACTATCTTATCTGGAAGATTAACTCCCACTTGATTCAAGCGATTGTAGTACCCAGACAATCTGAGCACATGCTCACTGCTTGAGCTATTCTCCTCCATCTTTTAGCTATAGAACTTGTTGGAGACTTCATATCTCTCAACTTGGGTATTTGCTTGAAATATTAACTTCAACTCCTGGAACATCTCATATGGTCCATGACGTTCAAAATGTGTTTGAAGTCCCGATTCTAAGCCGTTTAAGCATGGTGCACTAAATTATCAAGTAGTCATCATATTGAGCTAGCCAAATGTTCATAACATCTGCATCTGCTCCTGCAATAGGTTTGTCACCTAGCGGTGCATCAAAGACACAATTCTTCTGTGCAGCAATGAGGATAAACCTCAGATCATGGATACAATCCGCATCATTGCTACTAACATCTTTGAACTTAGGTTTCTCTAGGAACATATCAAAAATAAAACAGGGGAGCTAAACGCGAGCTATTGATCTACAACATAGATATGCTAATACTACCAGGACTAAGTTCATGATAAATTAAAGTTCAATTAATCATATTACTTAAGAACTCCCACTTAGATAGACATCCCTCTAATCCTCTAAGTGATCACGTGATCCAAATCAACTAAACCATGTCCGATCATCACGTGAGATGGAGTAGTATCAATGGTGAACATCAATATGTTGATCATTTCTACTATATGATTCACGCTCGACCTTTTGGTCTCCGTGTTCCGAGGCCATATCAGTTATATGCTAGGCTCATCAAGTTTAACCTGAGTATTCCGCGTGTGCAACTGTTTTGCACCCGTTGTATTTGAATGTAGAGCCTATCACACCTGATCATCATGTGGTGTCTCAGCACGAAGAACTTTCACAACGGTGCATACTCCAGGAGAACACTTATACTTTGATAATTTAGTGAGGGATCATCTTATAATGCTACCGTCAATCAAAGCAAGATAAGATGCATAAAAGATAAACATCACATGCAATCAATATAAGTGATGGAAATCGTGTTGTCCTCTTGCAGGATTGTTTCCCTCGGCTACACTCATTTGTTGTGGATGATGAAGTTACAGTCAAGGACTTTATGGAGCAGCCTGATATCTTCGATCATTTCCATTTGCCTCTTTCGCAGGAGGCCTTCTCGGAACTCACGCAATTATAGGCCCTCCTGCCTTTGATCAATCTGGATGGTAAGAGCAAGGATATTTGGAAATGCCCATCAAAGACTGGAGTCTTCCTGTCAAAAATATATTATGATTCTTGCTTCTCACACCTAGTGGTTGACCCAATTTTACGGTGGATTTGGAAATGTGCATGCACATTAAAAATAAAAGTTTTCGGTTGGCTTCTGTTAATGGATCGCCTGAATACCAGGGATATGATGCAACGTCGACATTGGATCATTCGGGATGGCACATGTGTGCTATGCAACCTTGCACAACATGAGGATCGGGCTCATCTCTTCTTTGCTTGCAACTTTAGCCAAAGGGTTTGGAACTATCTTGGAATTTCTTGGACAGTTCAACCGAACCAAACCACACATGAAATGGCACAAGCAGTTAGGAAGGATTTTGGGTTCCCTTTTTTCTCTAAGGTTGTATTCACTGCTACCTGGAACATTTGGATACAAAGGAATGGGAAGATTTTCATAAATGAACAACCAACATTCAGAGCTTGGAGAAGAAATTTCATTCATGACATCTCTCTTCTTTCTCATAGGATTAAATGTAAATATAGAGATAGTCTTCTGTCTTGGATAGCTAACCTTTCTTAGCCTTTTCTTGTAAGTATCCTTTCTTTACTCTGTACATCCTAAGATTGTAACTTTCTTGCATTTTATTAATAAAGGACTGTGAGGCTGTTGCCTTGCAGTAAATAGTCAAAAAATCAATATAAGTGATATGATATGGCCATCATCATCTCGTGCTTGTGATCTCCATCTTCGAAGCACCGTCATGATCACCATCGTCACCGGCGCGACACCTTGATCACCATCGTAGCATCGTTGTCGTCTCACCAATCTTATGCTTCCACGACTATCGCTACCGCTTAGTGATAAAGTAAAGCATTACAGCGCAATTGCATTGCATACAATAAAGCAACAACCATATGGCTCCTGCCAATTGCCAATAACTCGGTTACAAAACATGATCATCTCATACAATAAAATTTAGCATCATGTCTTGACCATATCACATCACAACATGCCCTGCAAAAACAAGTTAGACGTCCTCTACTTTGTTGTTGCAAGTTTTACGTGGCTGCTACGGGCTTAGCAAGAACCGTTCTTACCTACGCATCAAAACCACAACGATAGTTTGTCAAGTTGGTGCTGTTTTAACCTTCGCAAGGACCGGGCATAGCCACACTTGGTTCAACTAAAGTTGGAGAAACTGACACCCGCTAGTCACATGTGTGCATAGCACGGCGGTAAAACCAGTCTCGCGTAAGCGTACACGTATTGTCAGTCCGGGCCGCTTCATCCAACAATACCGCCAAACCAAATTATGACATGCTGGTAAGCAGTATGACTTATATCGCCCACAACTCACTTGTGTTCTACTCGTGCACAACATCAACGCATAAAACCTAGGCTCAGATGCCACTGTTGGTGAACGTAGTAATTTCAAAAAAATTCCTACGCACACGCAAGATCATGGTGATGCATAGCAACAAGAGGGGAGAGTGTTGTCTACGTACCCTCGTAGACCGGAAGCGGAAGCGTTATCACAACGCGGTTGATGTAGTCGTACGTCTTCACGACCCAACCGATCAACCACCGAAACTACGGCACCTCCAAGTTCTAGCACACGTTCAGCTCGATGACGATCCCCGGACTCCGATCCAGCAAAGTGTCGAGGAAGAGTTCCGTCAGCATGACGGCGTGGTGACGATCTTGATGTTCTATCGTCGCAGGGCTTCGCCTAAGCACTGCTACAATATTATCGGGGATTATGGTGGAGGGGGGCACCGCACACGGCTAAGAGAACGATCACGAAGATCAACTTGTGTGTCTAGAGGTGCCCCCTGCCCCTGTATATAAAGGAGCAAGGGGGAGAGGCCGGCCGGCCCTTGGGGCGCACCAAGGAGGGGGGAGTCCTCCTCCTAGTAGGAGTAGGACTCCCCTTTCCTAGTCCAACTAGGAAGAGAGAAGGGGGAAGGAAAGAGAGGGAGAGGGAGAGGGAAAGAGGGGTCGCGCCCCCCTCCCCTAGTCCAATTCAGACTCCCCATGGGAGGGGGCGCGCCACCTCCTGGGATGCTGCCCTCTCTCTCCCCTCAGGCCCACTAAGGCCCAATACTTCCCTGAGGGGTTCCGGTAACCCTTCCGGCACTCCGGTTTTCTCCGAAATCACCCGAAACACTTCCGGTGTCCGAATATAGCCGTCCAATATATCGATCTTTATGTCTCGACCATTTCGAGACTCCTCGTCATGTCCGTGATCATATCCGGGACTCCGAACAACCTTCAGTACATCAAAATATATAAACTCATAATAAAATGGTCATCGTAACGTTAAGCGTGCGGACCCTACGGGTTCGAGAACAATGTAGACATGACCGAGACACGTCTCCGATCAATAACCAATAGCGGAACTTGGATGCTCATATTGGCTCCTACATATTCTACGAAGATCTTTTATCGGTCAGACCGCATAACAACATACGTTGTTCCCTTTGTCATCGGTATGTTACTTGCCCGGGATTTGATCGCCGGTATCTCAATACCTAGTTCAATCTCGTTACCGGCAAGTCTCTTTATTCGTTCCGTAATACATCATCCCGCAGCTAACTCATTAGTTGCAATGCTTGCAAGGCTTATAGTGATGTGCATTACCGAGTGGGCCCAGAGATACCTCTCCGACAATCGGAGTGACAAATCCTAATCTCGAAATACGCCAACCCAACAAGTACCTTTGGAGACACATGTAGATCACCTTTATAATCACCTAGTTACGTTGTGACATTTTGTAGCACACAAAGTGTTCCTCTGGTAAACGGGAGTTGCATAATCTCATAGTCATAGGAACATGTATAAGTCATGAAGAAAGCAATAGCAACAAACTAAACGATCAAGTGCTATGCTAACGGAATGGGTCAAGTCAATCACATCATTCTCCTAATGATGTGATCCCGTTAATCAAATGACAACTCATGTCTATGGTCAGGAAACATAACCATCTTTGATCAACGAGCTAGTCAAGTAGAGGCATACTAGTGACATACTGTTTGCCTATGTATTCACACATGTATTATGTTTCCGGTTAATACAAGTCTAGCATGAATAATAAACATTTATCATGATATAAGGAAATAAATAATAACTTTATTATTGCCTCTAGGGCATATTTCCTTCATTTTCCTACCAATCTATCCCCCTAGGAGCATGCACGTAGTACTTTGCTTCGATAACTAATAGATTTTTGCAATAAGTATGTGAGTTCTTTATGACTAATGTTGAGTCCATGGATTATAAGCACTCTCACCCTTCCACCATTGCTAGCCTCTCTAATACCGGGCACCTTTCGCCGGTATCATACACCCACCATATACCTTCCTCAAATAAGCCACCATACCTACCTATCATGACATTTCCATAGCCATTCCGAGATATATTGCCATGCAACTTTCCACCGTTCCGTTTACTATGACACGCTCCATCATTGTCATATTGCTTTGCATGATAATGTAGTTGACATTTTAGTTATGGCAAAGCCACCGTTCATAATTCTTTCATATAAGTCACTCATGCATCATTGCTATCCCGGTATACCGCCGGAGGCATTCATATAGAGTCATACTTTGTTCTAGTATCGAGTTGTAATCGTTGAGTTGTAAATAAATAGAAGTGTGATGATCATTCATAGAGTATTGTACCAAAAAAAGAGAAATGTCAAATAAAAAAAGAAGGCCCAAAAAAGAATAAATAAATAAATAAATAAAAAGGGGGAATACTACTATCTTTTTTCCCAAGCTTGTGCTTCAAAGTAGCACCATGATCTTCATGATAGAGAGTCTTCTATGCTATCACTTTCATATACTAGTGGGAATTTTTCATTATAGAACTTGGCTTGTATATTCCAACGATGGGCTTCCTCAAAATGCCCTAGGCCTTCGTGAGCAAGCAAGCTGGATGCACACTCACTTAGTTCTTTTTGTTGAGCTTTCATATACTTATAGCTCTAGTGCATCCGTTGCATGGTAATCCCTACTCACTCACATTGATATCTATTAATGGGCATCTCCATAGCCCGTTGATATGCCTAGTTGATGTGAGACTATCTTCTCCCTTTTTGTCTTCTCCACAACCACCATTCTATTCCACATATAGTGCTATGTCCATGGCTCGCGCTCATGTATTGCGTGAAGATTGAAAAAGTTTGAGAACACCAAAAGTATGAAACAATTGCTTGGCTTGTCATCGGGGTTGTGCATGATTTAAATACTTTGTGTGGTGAAGATGGAGCATAGCCAGACTATATGATTTTGTAGGGATAACTTTCTTTGGCCATGTTATTTTGAAGAGACATAATTGCTTAGTTAGTATGCTCGAAGTATCATTATTTCTATGTCAATATTGAACTTTTGTCTTGAATCTTTCGGGTCTGAATATTCATACCACAATTAAGAGAATTACATTGAAATTATGCCAAGTAGCATTCCACATCAAAAATTCTGTTTTTATCATTTACCTACTCGAGGACGAGCAGGAATTAAGCTTGGGGATGCTTGATACGTCTCCAACGTATCTATAATTTTTTATTGTTCCATGCTATATTATATCCTGTTTTGAACCTTATTGGGCTTTATTATACACTTCTATATTATTTTTGGGACTAACCTATTAACCGGAGGCCCAGCCCAGAATTGTTGTTTTTTTTGCCTATTTCAGAGTTTCGCAGAAAAAGAATATCAAACGGAGTCCAACATAATGAAACCTTCGGGAACGTGATTTTCGGAACGAACATGATCCACAGGACTTGGACCCTACGTCAAGACATCAACCAGGAAGGCACAAGGTAGGGGGCGCGCCTACCCCCCCCCCCAGGCGCGCCCTCCACCCTCATGGGGCCCACGTTGCTCCACCGATGTACTCCTTCCTCCTATATATACCTACGTACCCCCAAACGACTAGATACGGAGCCAAAACCCTAATTCCACCATCGTAACTTTCTGTATCCATGAGATCCCATCTTGGGGCCATTTTCGGAACTCCGCCGGAGGGGGCATCGATCATGGAGGGCTTCTACATCAACACCATAGCTCCTCCGATGATGTGTGAGTAGTTTACTTCAGACCTACGGGTCCATAGTTATTAGCTAGATGGCTTCTCCTCTCTTTTTGGATCTCAATACAAAGTTCTCCCCCTCTCTTGTGGAGATCTATTCGATGTAATCTTCTTTTGCGGTGTGTTTGTTGAGACTGATGAATTGTGGGTTTATGATCAAGTTTATCTATGAACAATATTTGAATCTTCTCTGAATTCTTTTATGTATGATTGGTTATCTTTGCAAGTCCCTTCGAATTATCAGTTTGGTTTGGCCTACTAGATTGATCTTTCTTGCAATGGGAGAAGTGCTTAGCTTTTGGTTCAATCTTGTGGTGTCCTTTCCCAGTGACAGTAGGGGCAGCAAGGCACGTATTGTATTGTTGCCATCAAGGATAATAATATGGGGTTTATATCATATTGCATGAGTTTATCCCTCTACATCATGTCATCTTGCTTAAAGCGTTACTCTGTTCTCTTGAACTTAATACTCTAGATGCATGCTGGATAGCGGTCGATGTGTGGAGTAATAGTAGTAGATGCAGGTAGGAGTTGGTCTACTTGTCTCGGACGTGATGCCTATATACATGATCATACCTAGATATTCTCATAACTATGCTCAATTCTGTCAATTGCTCAACAGTAATTTGTTTACCCACCGTAAAACTTATGCTCTCGAGAGAAGCCACTAGTGAAACCTATGGCCCCCGGGTCTATTTTCCATCATATTAATCTTCCAATACTTAGTTATTTCCTTTGCCATTTATTTTACTTGCATCTTTATTTCTCTTTATCATAAAAATACCAAAAATATTATCTTATCATATCTATCAGATCTTACTTTCGTAAGTGACTGTGAAGGGATTGACAACCCCTTTATCGCATTGGTTGCGAGGAGTTTATTTGTTTGTGTAGGTGCGAGGGACTCGTGCGTGGCCTCCTACTAGATTGATACCTTGGTTCTCAAAAACTGAGGGAAATACTTACGTTGCTCTGCTACATCACCCTTTCCTCTTCAAGGGAAAACCAACGCAGTGCTCAAGAGGTATCAATCGCCACCACACCGAAATTATCACCAGTTCGCCCCAGGTGGCGCTATCTCAAGCCCATGGGGGCCAAACGGCTGGATATGCTCTTACACATCCAAGTTTCGCTTCAAATGAACTTTGGTGTTTTCTTTTTTTGATAAAACGGCAGGAGCACTATCTTTTCATTTAGAAGAAAGAGAGATGTGCACAAGAGGGATGAGTCAGAAACCTCAAAAGTGATAAAAATAAAGGCATGAACTATCCAATGCACTCGCTTGACCCCAAAGCCTCTCTCTCTCTCTCTTGTGGAGAAACATGGTAGAAAACAAAAAAATCGTCCTACGATCAAGGTCCCGCATCACTATGAAGGTGCATAGAAGGTTAGATCAGATCGTTACCAACTTCGAGTTACAACGGAAGAAGAGTTGGTTTAGATCAATCTTGAAGTCCTCAAACCGTCCACGACGATCCCTCGAACAAAAGATCGAAAGCACTACCTCTCTATGAATTGCACACGTACGGGATTCATGATCTAGTAGCGCTTCACCGTCTAGAGCTTGACATCACTTGAGAACTAGAGGAGGGAGAAGAGAACCTCACGGGGCTTCTGTATTATGTGGACTAGAGAAAACTAGAACTAGATCAAGACTAGAACTAGAGGGAGAGAGAAGTAGAGAGGGATGATGACCCACAAGTATAGGGGATCTATCAGTCCTTTCGATAAGTAAGAGTGTCGAATCCAACGAGGAGCGAAAGGAAATGACAAGCGGTTTTCAGCAAGGTCTTTTCTGCAAGCACTGAAATTATCGGTAACAGATAGTTTTGTGATAAGAAATTTGTAACATGTAACAAGTAACAAGTGTAACAAAGGTGCAACAAGGTGGCCCAATACTTTTTATAGCAAAGGATAAGCCTGTACGAACTCTTATATAAAGCAAAGCGCTCCCGATGACACATGGGAATTATTGTCAAGTTAGTTTTCATCATGCTCATATGATTCGCGTTCGTTACTTTGATAATTTGATATGTGGGTGGACCGGTGCTTGGGTGCTGTCCTTACTTGGGAAAGCCTCCCACTTATGATTAACTCCTCTCGCAAGAATCCGCAACTATGAAAGAAGAATTAAGATAAATCTAACCATAGCATGAAACATGTGGATCCAAATCAGCCCCTTACAAAGCAACGCATAAACTAGGGTTTAACCTTCTGTCACTCTAGCAACACATCATCTACTTATTACTTCCCAATGCCTTCTCCTAGGACCAAATCATGGTGAAGCTTCATGTAGTTGACGTTCACATAACACCACTAGAGGAAAGACATCATATATCTCATCAAAATATCGAATGAATACCAAACTCACATGATTACTTATAACAAGACTTCTCCCATGTCCTCAGGGACAAACGTAACTACTCACAAAGCATGTTCATGTTCAAGATCAGAGGGGTATTGAATATTATTAAGGATCTGAACATATGATCTTCCACCAAATAAACCAACTAGCATCAACTACAAGGAGTAATCAACACTACTAGCAACTCACAGGTACCAATCTGAGGTTTTGGGACAAATATACAAGAGATGAACTAGGGTTTTAAGAGGAGATGGTGTTGGTGAAGATGTTGATGAAGATTGACCCCCTCTCAATGAGAGGATCATTGGTCACGATGATGGCTTCGATTTCCTCCTCCCGGAGGGAGGTTTTCCCGGCAGAACAGCTCCGCCGGAGCCCTAAATTGCTTCTGCCCAGGTTCCGCCTCGAGACGTGGCGCTTTGTCCCGAAATCTCTCTTCTTTTTTTCTAGGTCAAAACGCTTCATATAGCAGAAGATGGGCACCGGAGACCTACCCCCCCTCCCGCTTGATGTCCTCTAGTGGCATCATGGTCACCTCTATATAGGTCATTCGTGTTCCATTCAAATTGCGATGATTCGGCCCCTTGTAGTTCTTACATGGCTGCTTAACATGCTTTGAAACCTGGGAAAGCATCTGGCTCCACCTGTTAGAGACGCTTGGGGGAGATCAGCGCCCACCAGCCGAAAGCGGGTCCTCCATCCAATCCTAGACATGGTTTGTTACCGCAATGGAGAATGGGAAGTCCTTGCATAAATGAGATGCAGTTTCTAGAGCATTGAGGCACAATTGGCACATGGGGTCATGCGGCCACCCTCGAACCGCAAGCATATCAGCAATGAGGATACGCCCATGCATCACAAGCCAGATGAACATTTTGCATTTAGGTTATGTGTATGCATTCCAAAGCATGGAGGCATCAAAGTTAGGGTGGGAACCCTGGAATTGCGTAGAATATGCCGAGGCAAATGAGTAAACTGTTGGGGAACGTAGTAATTTCAAAAAAATCCTACGCACACGCAAGATCATGGTGATGCATAGCAACGAGAGGGGAGAGTGTGTCCACGTACCCTCGTAGATCGAAAGCGGAAGTGTTAGCACAATGCGGTTGATGTAGTCGTACGTCTTCACAATCCGACCGATTAAGTACCAAACGCACGACACCTCCGAGTTCAGCACACGTTCAGCTCGATGACGTCCCTCGAACTCCGATCCAGCCGAGTGTTGAGGGAGAGTTTCATCAGCAGGACGGCGTGGTGACGATGATGATGTTCTACCGATGCAGGGCTTCGCCTAAGCACCGCTACGATATTATCGAGGTGGACTATGGTGGAGGGGGCACCGCACATGGCTAAAAGATCAATGATCAATTGTTGTGTCTCTGGGGTGCCCCCTACCCCCGTATATAAAGGATCAAGGGAGGGAGAGGCGGCCGGCCAGGAGGAGGCACGCCCGGAGGAGTCCTACTCCTACCGGGAGTAGGACTCCCTCCTTTCCTAGTTGGAGTAGGAGAAGGGGGAAGGAGGAGGGAGAGAGGAAGGAAAGGGGGGCGCCGCCCCCCTCCTCGTCCAATTCGGACTAGAGGGGGAGGGGGTGCGCGGCCTGTCTTGGCTGCCCCTCCTCTTCTCCACTAAGGCCCATGTAGGCCCATTAAACCCCTGGGGGGGTTCCGGTAACCCCCGGTACTCCGGTAAAATCCCGATTTCACCCGAAACACCTCCGATATCCAAATATAGGCTTCCAATATATCAATCTTTATGTCTCGACCATTTCGAGACTCCTCGTCATGTCCGTGATCACATCCGGGATTCCGAACTACCTTCGGTACATCAAAACATATAAACTCATAACATAACCGACATCGAACTTTAAGCGTGCGGACCCTAGGGGTTCGAGAACTATGTAGACATGACCGAGACACGTCTCCGGTCAATAACCAATAGCGGAACCTGGATGCTCATATTGGTTCACACATATTCTACGAAGATCTTTATTGGTCAAACTGCATAACAACATACGCTGTTCCCTTTGTCATCGGTATGTTACTTGCCCGAGATTCGATCATCGGTATCTCAATACCTAGTTCAATCTAGTTACCAGCAAGTCTCTTTACTCATTCCGTAATACATCATCCCGCAACAAACTCATTAGTTGCATTGCTTGCAAGGCTTATAGTGATGTGCATTACTGAGTGGGCCCAGAGATACCTCTTCGACAATTGGAGTGAAAAATCCTAATCTCGAAATACGCCAACCCAACAAGTACCTTCCGAGATACCTGTAGAGCACCTTTATAATCACCCAGTTACGTTGTGATGTTTGGTAGCACACAAAGCGTTCCTCCAGTAAACGGGAGTTGCATAATCTCATAGTCGTAGGAACATGTATAAGTCATGAAGAAAGCAATAACAGAATACTAAACGATCGTGTGCTAAGCTAACGGAATGGGTCAAGTCAATCACATCATTCTCCTAATGATGTGACCCCGTTAATCAAATGACAACTCTTTGTCTATGGCTAGGAAACATAACCATCTTTGATCAATGAGCTAGTCAAGTAGAGGCATACTAGTGACATTATGTTTGTCTATATATTCACACATGTATCATGTTTCCGGTTAATACAATTCTAGCATGAATAATAAACATTGATCATGATATAAGGAAATAAATAATAACTTTATTATTGCCTCTAGGGCATATTTCCTTTAGTCTCCCACTTGCACTAGAGTCAATAATCTAGATTACACAGTAATGATTCTAACACCCATGGAGTCTTGGTGCTGATCATGTTTTGCTCGTGGGAGAGGCTTAGTCAACGGATCTGCAACATTCAGATCCGTATGTATCTTGCAAATCTCTATGTCTCCCACCTGGACTTGATCCCGGATGGAGTTGAAGCGTCTCTTGATGTGCTTGGTTCTCTTGTGAAATCTGGATTCCTTTGCCAAGGCAATTGCACCAGTATTGTCACAAAAGATTTTCATTGGACCCGATGCACTAGGTATGACACCTAAATCGGATATGAACTCCTTCATCCAGACTCCTTCATTTGCTGCTTCCGAAGCAGCTATGTACTCTGCTTCACACGTAGATCCTGCCACAACGATTTGTTTGGAATTGCACCAACTGACAGCTCCACCGTTCAATGTAAACACGTATCCGGTTTGCGATTTAGAATCGTCTGGATCAGTGTCAAAGCTTGCATCGACGTAACCATTTACGACTAGCTCTTTGTCACCTCCGTAAAGGAGAAACATATCCTTAGTCCTTTTTAGGTATTCTAGGATGTTCTTGACCGTTGTCCAGTGACCCACTCCTGGATTACTTTGGTACCTCCCTGCTAAACTTATAGCAAGGCACACATCGGGTCTGGTACACAGCATTGCATACATGATAGAGCCTATGGCTGAAGCATAGGGAACATATTTCATCTTCTCTCTATCTTCTGCAGTGGTCGGGCATTGAGTCTTACTCAACTTCACACCTTGTAACACAAGCAAGAACCCTTTCTTTGCTTGATCCATTTTGAACTTATTGAAAACTTTGTCAAGGTATGTGCTTTGTGAAAGTCCAATTAAGCGTCTTGATCTATCTTTATAGATCTTGATGCCCAATATATAAGCAGCTTTACTGAGGTCCTTCATTGAAAAACTCTTATTCAAATATCCTTTTATGCTATCCAGAAATTCTATATCATTTCCAATCAACAATATGTCATCCACATATAATATTAGAAACGCTACAGAGCTCCCACTCACTTTCTTGTAAATACAAGCTTCTCCAAAAGTTTGTATAAAACCATATGCTTTGATCATACTATCAAAGCGTTTATTCCAACTCCGAGAGGCTTACACCAGTCCATAAATGGATCGCTAGAGCTTGCACACTTTGTTAGCTCCCTTTGGATCAACAAAACCTTCCGGTTGCATCATATACAACTCTTCTTCCAGAAATCCATTCAGGAATGCACTTTTGACATCCATTTGCCAAATTTCATAATTATAAAATGCAGCAATTGCTAACATGATTCAGACAGACTTAAGCATTGCTACGGGTGAGAAAGTCTCATCGTAGTCAATCCCTTGAACTTTTTGAAAACCTTTTGCAACAAGCCAAGCTTTATAGACGGTAACATTACCGTCAGCGTCAGTCTTCTTCTTGAAGATCCATTTATTATCAATGGCTTGCCGATCATCGGGCAAGTCAACCAAAGTCCACACTTTGTTCTCATACATGGATCCCATCTCAGATTTCTTGGCCTCAAGCCATTTTGCGGAATCTGGGCTCACCATCGCTTCTTCATAGTTCGTATGTTCATCATGGTCTAGTAACATGACTTCCAGAACAGGATTACCATACCACTCTGGTGCGGATCTTGCTCTGGTTGATCTACGAGGTTCGGTAGTAACTTGATCTGAAGTTTCATGATCATTATCATTAGCTTCCTCACTGATTGGTGTAGGTGTCACAGAAATCGATTTCTGTGATGAACTACTCTCCAATAAGGGAGAAGGTATAGTTACCTCATCAAGTTCTACTTTCCTCCCACTCACTTCTTTCGAGAGAAACTCTTTCTCTAGAAAGATTCCAAATTTAGCAACAAAAGTCTTGCCTTCAGATCTGTGAAAGAAGGTGTACCCAACAGTCTGTTTTGGGTATCCTATGAAGACACATTTCTCCGATTTGGGTTCGAGCTTATTAGGTTGAAGCTTTTTCACACAAGCATCGCAGCCCCAAACTTTAAGAAACGACAACTTTGGTTTCTTGCCAAACCACAATTCATAAGGTCTCGTCTCAACGGATTTTGATGGTGCCCTATTTAACGTGAATGCGGCCGTCTCTAAAGCATAACCCCAAAACAATAGCGGTAAATTAGTAAGAGACATCATAGATCGCACCATATCCAGTAAAGTACGATTATGATGTTCGAACACACCATTACGATGTGGTGTTCCGGGTGGCGTGAGTTGCGAAACTATTCCGCATTGTTTCAAATGAAGACCAAACTCGTAACTCAAATATTCTCCTCCACGATCAGATCGTAGAAACTTTATTTTCTTGTTACGATGATTTTCAACTTCACTATGAAATTCTTTGAACTTTTCAAATGTTTCAGACTTATGTTTCATTAAGTAGATATACCCATATCTGCTTAAATCATCTGTGAAGGTGAGAAAATGACGATACCCGCCGCGAGCCTCAATATTCATCGGACCACACACATCTGTATGTATGATTTCCAACAAATCTGTTGCTCGCTCCATAGTTCCGGAGAACGGCGTTTTAGTCATCTTGCCCATGAGGCACGGTTCGCAAGTACCAAGTGATTCATAATCAAGTGGTTCCAAAAGTCCATCAATATGGAGTTTCTTCATGCGCTTTACACCGATATGACCTAAACGGCAGTGCCACAAATAAGTTGCACTATCATTATCAACTTTGCATCTTTTGGCTTCAATATTATGAATATGTGTATCACTACTATCGAGATTCAACAAAATATACCACTCTTCAAGGGTGCATGACCATAAAAGATATTACTCATATAAATAGAACAACCATTATTCTCTTATTTAAATGAATAACCGTCTCGCATCAAACAAGATCCAGATATAATGTTCATGCTCAACGCTGGCACCAAATAACAATTATTCAGGTCTAAAACTAATCCCGAAGGTAGATGTAGAGGTAGCGTGCCGACCGCGATCACATCGACTTTGGAACCATTTCCCATGCGCATCGTCACCTCGTCCTTAGCCAATCTTCGTTTAATCCATAGCCCTTGTTTCGAGTTGCAAATGTTAGCAATAGAACCAGTATCAAATACCCAGGTGCTACTGCGAGCATTAGTAAGGTACACATCAATAACATGTATATCACATATACATTTGTTCATCTTGCCATCCTTCTTATCCGCCAAATACTTGGGGCAGTTCCGCTTCCAATGACCAGTCTGCTTGCAGTAGAAGCACTCAGTCTCAGGTTTAGGTCCAGACTTGGGTTTCTTCTCTTGAGTAGCAACTTGTTTGTCGTTCTTCTTGAAGTTCCCCTTCTTCTTCCATTTGCCCTTTTTCTTGAAACTGGTGGTCTTATTGACCATCAACACTTGATGCGCCTTCTTGATTTCTACCTCCGCAGCCTTTAGCATTGCGAAGAGCTCGGGAATCATCTTATTAATCCCTTGCATATTATAGTTCATCACAAAGCTCTTGTAGGTTGGTGGCAGTGATTGAAGAACTCTATCAATGACACTATCAACAGGAAGATTAACTCCCAGTTGAGTCAAGTGATTATGATACCCAGACATTTTGAGTATATGTTCACTGACAGAACTATTCTCCTCCATCTTGCAGCTACAGAACTTATTGGAGACTTCATATCTCTCAATCTGGGCATTTGCTTGAAATATTAACTTCAACTCCAGCAACATCTCATATGCTCCATGACGTTCAAAACGTCATTGAAGTCCCGGTTCTAAGTCGTAAAGCATGGCACACTGAACTATCGAGTAGTCATCAGCTTTACTCTGCCAAACGTTCTTAACGTTGTCAGCAGCATCTGCACCAGGCCTGGCACCTAGCGGTGCTTCCAGGACATAATTCTTCTGTGCAGCAACGAGGATAATCCTCAAGTTATGGACCCAGTCCGTGTAATTGCTACCATCATCTTTCAACTTTGCTTTCCCAAGGAACGCATTAAAATTCAACGGAACAACAGCACGGGCTATCTATCTACAATCAACATAGACAAGCAAGATACTATCAGGTACTAAGTTCATGATAAATTTAAGTTCAATTAATCATACTACTTAAGGACTCCCACTTAGATAGATATCCCTCTAATCCTCTAAGTGATCACGTGATCCATATCAACTAAACCATGTCCGATCATCACGTGAGATGGAGTAGTTTCAATGGTGAACATCACTATGTTGATCATAACTACTATATGATTCACGCTCGACCTTTCGGTCTCCGTGTTCCGAGGCCATATCTGTTATATGTTAGTCTCGTCAAGTTTAACCTGAGTATTCCACGTGTGCAACTATTTTGCACCCGTTGTATTTGAACGTAGAGCCTATCACACCCGATCATCACGTGGTGTCTCAGCACGAAGAACTTTTGCAATGGTGCATACTCAGGGAGAACACTTATACCTTGATAATTTAGTGAGAGATCATCTTATGATGCTACCGTCAAACAAAGCAAGATAAGATGCATAAAAGATAAACATCACATGCAATCAATATAAGTGATATGATGTGGCCATCATCATCTTGTGCTTGTGACCTCCATCTCCGAAGCATCATCATGATCACCATCGTCACCGGCGCGACACCTTGATCTTCATTGTAGCATCGTTGTCGTCTCGACAATTTATGCTTCTACGACTATCGCTACCGCTTAGTGATAAAGTAAAGCATTACAGGGCGATTGCATTGCATACAATAAAGCGACAACCATATGGCTCCTGCCAGTTGCCGATAACTTGCTTACAAAACATGATCATCTCATACAATAAAATATAGCATCATGCTTTGACCATATCACATCACAAAATGCCCTGCAAAAACAAGTTAGACGTCCTCTACTTTGTTGTTGCAAGTTTTACGTGGCTGCTACGGGCTTTAGCAAGAACCGTTCTTACCTACGCATCAAAACCACAACGATAGTTCGTCAAGTTGGTGTTGTTTTAACCTTCTCAAGGACCCGGCGTAGCCACACTCGGTTCAACTAAAGTTGGAGAAACTGACACCCGCCAGCCACCTGTGTGCAAAGCACGTCGGTAAACCAGTCTCAAGTAAGCGTACGCGTAATGTCTGTCCGGGCCGCTTCATCCAACAATACCGCCGAACCAAGTATGACATGCTGGTAAGCAGTATGACTTGTATCGCCCACAACACACTTGTGTTCTACTCGTGCATATAACATCAACGCATAAAACCTGGCTCGGATGCCACTGTTGGGGAACGTAGTAATTTCAAAAAAAATCCTACGCACACTCAAGATCATGGTGATTCATAGCAACGAGAGGGGAGAGTGTGTCCACGTACCCTCGTAGACCGAAAGTGGAAGCGTTAGCACAACGCGGTTGATGTAGTCGAACGTCTTCACGATCCGATTGATCAAGTACCAAACGCACGGCACCTCCGAGTTCAGCACACGTTCAGCTCGATGACGTTCCTCGAACTCCGATCTAGCCGAGTGTTGAGGGAAAGTTTCGTCAGCACGACGGCGTGGTGACGATGATGATGTTCTACCGATGCAAGGCTTCGCCTAAGCACCGCTATGATATTATCGAGGTGGACTATGGTGGAGGGGGGCGCCGCACATGGCTAAAAGATCGATGATCAACTATTGTGTCTCTGTGGTGCCCCCTGCCCCCATATATAAAGGAGCAAGGGAGGGAGAGGCGGCCGGCCAGGAGGAGGCGCGCCAGGAGGAGTACTCCTACCGGGAGTAGGACTCCCTCCTTTCCTAGTTGGAGTAGGAGAAGGGGGAAGGAGGAGGGAGAGATGAAGGAAAGGGGGGCGCCGCCCCCCTCCTTGTCCAATTCGGACTAGAGGGGGAGTGTGGCCTGCCCTGGCCGCCCCTCCTCTTCTCCACTAAGGCCCATGTAGGCCCATTAAACCCCCGGGGGGTTCAGGTAACCCCCAGTACTCCAGTAAAATCCCGATTTCACCCGGAACACTTCCGATATCCAAATATAGGCTTCCAATATATCAATCTTTATGTCTCGACCATTTCGAGACTCCTCGTCATGTCCGTGATCACATCCGAGACTCCAAACTACCTTCGGTACATCAAAACACATAAACTCATAACATAACCATCATCAAACTTTAAGCGTGCGGACCCTACGGGTTCGAGAACTATGTAGACATGACCAAGACACGTCTCCGGTCAATAACCAATAGCAGAACCTGGATGCTCATATTGGCTCCCACATATTCTATGTAGATCTTTATCGGTCAAACCGCATAACAACATATGTTGTTCCCTTTGTCATCGGTATGTTACTTGCCCGAGATTCGATCGTCGGTATCTCAATACCTAGTTCAATCTCGTTACCAGCAAGTCTCTTTACTTGTTCCGTAATACATCATCTTGCAACTAACTCATTATTTGCATTGCTTGCAAGGCTTATAGTGATGCATTACAGAGTGGGCCCAGAGATACCTCTCCGACAATCGGAGTGACAAATCCTAATCTCGAAATACGCCAACCCAGCAAGTACCTTCGGAGATACCTGTAGAGCACCTTTATAATCACCCAGTTATGTTGTGATGTTTGGTAGCACACAAAGTGTTCCTCCGGTAAACGGAAGTTGCATAATCTCATAGTCATAGGAACATGTATAAGTCATGAAGAAAGCAATAGCAGCATACTAAACGATCGTGTGCTAAGCTAACGGAATGGGTCAAGTCAATCACATCATTATCCTAATGATGTGACCCCATTAATCAAATGACAACTCTTTGTCTATGGCTAGGAAACATAACCATCTTTGATCAATGAGCTAGTCAAGTAGAGGCATAGTAGTGACATTATGTTTGTCTATGTATTTACACATGTATCATGTTTCCTGTTAATACAATTCTAGCATGAATAAAAAACATTTATCATGATATAAGTAAATAAATAATAACTTTATTATTGCCTCTAGGGAATATTTCCTTCATAAACAACATTGATTGTACACTTCCAGGTGACGGTATCATCGTGATCATGCTAGAGATTGACAGAGGCGACGCTTCCCAAGGATGAACAAATTGCAAGAGTTTCTTGATGGTGCTAATTTTGCGACCACGTGCACCAAGTCTTCTAACGAAGTTGAAAATAAACCATCCTCTGCTTCTTGGTGCCAATCTTGAAGAGATACAAGCCTAGGTTCCGCCAAGGCAGTCTAGTCAGCATGCCAGAGAAGCGCCTTTCTTCCATTTCCTAGGGTAATAGGAGTAGAGGTCTGGAAAAGTTCAGCAATGTATTTTTTGCAATTGTTTCATGGTGTGTCCTACCATGTTGCAATTTTAATTTTTCGTTTTTAACATGTTGCCCTATGTGCATTTATATATGTAGCAACCAAATTTACACTTTGTGCGGCTATATCACTCTGATACGTCGATTGGATGGAATTCTCTATATAGAAAAAGATTATTTTCCCCTCATTTTTTAAAATACTTACAAACATGGAATATGTATAAAAACGTATGCCTTGAGAAAATAATAGGCATGAAGTATCTGCTAAGTGATAAGAAAGAAGACATTCATTTACCAGGGAAATGTTCTACTTATTAAATACAGTCTATTTTGAGATACAAACATCAAAAGAAAAAACTTCAAAATAAGTATTACCTACCTTTTGCTTGTATATCAATCATTTTATGTGACAAAATATTTGCAAACCAGAACAATATAGTTGTTGAGTGAAATGAGCCTATATTAGACACCTCTTCATGCCAATGTTTGGTAATTAAATTAGAGGGACATACTTAAGATCGGAAATGTAACCCCACATTAAAAAATCTAGTCTCCGCTAATATAGAAAGTGGGTTTGCTTCTCCTTAAGCACCTCGAAAGTGTTGATGACATCAAATTTATAGAAATGCTAAACATACAAGATGTGGGTTTACAGCTGAAAATTACAGCCCCAAGAAGTAGTAGTGTGCCCTTGGCCTCAGCTTCATATTTCTTGGCGAGACTTTTTCTCCAGGCGTCTTCTTCCCTTCCCCTCATTGTATAGGGAAAACTCTCTCCTCTATAGGCTTCGTGAGAGAGCCCGTGGATTCGTCTCCACTCTGCCTACCGCTCTGGAGGCTGGTAGCAGGTAGGGGAATCGATGTGCCTTTGCTCCTGCTAGTAGTTTAAGTTAGAGTTCTTTAGTCCTCGCAGGTGCGGCGCTTAGGCGGATGGTTGTGTTTCTTCTAAGAGTTTGTCTTCCAAGCTCCTCCTCGAATTCATTTATCTGGAAGTTGTCGATAGAGCTCCGACGTAGATTTCTTCCGTCTCCTTTGGGCGGCAAGGTTAGGGTTTCTCATCATGCGTGCGTGATGATGTGATTTGGTGTCAGTTGCTTCAGATCTATTCAAGGATTCAATGGCAATGAGTGTAGTTCCAGGGCATTGGTCCTTAGGGGCATGTGTGTGAAGAGTTCCTGATTATCGTCGCCAAGGTCAAGCCGGCCCCGGTAGGGGAGGGGCGACAACGACACATTGACGGCTCGTACTGACGGTGGTATTGGTCATTCAATGGTACCGAGACCTCAAACGTAATTTTATTATGCTGGAGGCACTTTGTAATTCTGATGAATTTCTGTAATAGATTACAACTTTTTTCGTAAAAAATAAAAATAAAATTGTAGACCTAATTTTCACTAACCTCTAACCAATTCTCCTCTAAATTTCGTTGTGGGCACCTTCCTCCTTTAACCCACATGTTGTTCCATAAGATCGGTCCATAGATATAGGAAGACTCTCAAATTAAATGCCAAAAATCTGATTGTCTTTCTTTTTGACAAAATGGGAGCTTTCATCCTTGATTTCACAAGCGAAACCATCATACATCACAAAAGTCATGTCACAACTCACAAGTCATGGCCAAAATGAAAGGAAATAAGGCCCTTTGAAGGGCGTAGACATCCTTCCAAGAACAGATGGATCTAGCAACGAGTGACAAAAGAAAATATAGACTTGATCAAACACTACCAAAGACTAAATGCCCATCAATTTGATTATCCAACGTCTCCGATCTATCATAGTTGAGAAAGCTCAACCTTTTTTCGCAAATAAAATATTTCAATTTTTCCGTAGTTGATAAATCTATCATACTCCCTCAATGTATAGAAGCTGCGTCAATTAATTCAAATCGAAGGGAGTACTTTTTATCCTCCAATTTTTTTCTTACAACTTCATCATTCTCCTAGCCTCTCAAAATACTTATTTGCACTTCTGACCCTGGGGGTATGCACCATTTATTTTGGCGCTCTTGAGAGGGTGTCATGCCATTTGTATCAACATTTTTGGAGTCGTGTCATCCATGTTGACACCTTAAGTAGAACGTATGGGTAGTTAGAATTGCTGGAAATATGCTGCTTACATTTCTTTCACGGCTTAAACTTTTTGTGAAACTGGCTAATGCATAAAAACTTGATAACAACCTTAGAGCATTTCCAATAGATCACCAAATTGTGCTTCAACTAAAATCTACATCGTTAAGAAGTGCTCTTTTACATCACCAAAAACCTCCAACTCCAACAGATGAAGTGAAATAGATGTTGCAAAATACATCGCAGTTGTCTTCTTGTGTGTGCCCTATTTTACATCATCTGTTGGAGCACTTGGTGATGTAAAAGCATTTGGTGATGCAAATTTTGCTCCAGCCGCGTGGTCCCATGGTGATGTAAAATTTGCTCGAGAGCATCAAGTGATGCAAATTTTGGGGGCCTATTCTACGTTAGGGTCTATCCTCGAGTATAAATATTTGCATCTACATCATCTATTGGAGCAACGTTCTTGCCCTCTCATGATGTAAAAAGTGGTCCTTGCGTTTTTACCCTCTTGTGATGTAAAAAGTGGTCCTGGCCTATTTCACATCATCTATCGGACATGCTAGTGTTGTAATCTCCTATAATATATTACGAATTTTCCAGCCATATCATAATAGTACATTCTGTGATTTTTGACTTGAGAGCCAGTGATACACTGACACATGAGTCTGATGACATGATAAGCCATGTGAGGTTTGCATTCTCTGCAATCTTCCTGTCTAACTGTATACTCATGTTCCGCTGCTAAACTTTGGCCCATCACCACGTGATGCTCTGTCAATCTCAGACACGTATATGTTTACACTCTGTCAAAAAGTTTCTGAGTTTTATATTTTTAATTACCCTCCTAATCTGCACTTTAACCCAGATATTGGTCGGTGGAATGTTGATTAATTATACAACTAGGGTTCGTAAAGCAAAGATATTTTTTTGTCTTGTGCTGCAAAAGCTACTGCGTGTTTGTTCGTATAGAGAAGGCTTTTTGTCGGTGCAAAAGAATCTAGGGCTTTAATCTACTGTATATGTATACAATCGATGTTGCCGAGTATGTATTTGGCGATTACCTTTTTTTCTGTCACGTGTTAATTTTTTTAACACAGTATAGACGTGCACATTTCACTTTCAAATTGTACTGAGTTTAGAACTATATTTTTACCTAACGGACGATCACTATCTACACAATTTACCTAACTTGGCCAATTTACACAATTCCATGGGATGGTCCCACATGACAGGCCCATATGGAAAGAGATCTGCACATATGTTTGAAAAAAAAAAGAGATGTGCACATATCAATGGACGTCACTGGGCACCTAAAAGCACGTTCCTTGTATTGAACGTACGTTGATGTACCAGGCTGCCGGCTACCGACATTAGTACATTGCGGTCACGGCTAACAAATTGAGGAAGGTCTTTATAGGAGTAGGGACGTAGGGTGTGCGTGTGCGCGTTAATATGGATAGATGTATGTCATGTATGTCCGTGTATATGAGCATCTGCAGTTGTTACACATTTAAGAAAAAAAAACTGTGCGGTAGGTCATATTTTGCGGTAGACACTTTAGGTGCACTTTTGTACAAATCTTGAAAAACTATCCATGACACTGATATTATCACAAAATTCTGGATCAAAGTTTCCCTCGAAAAAAGAAAATCTATATAAACTCAATGCACATGTCGAGAAACGAGAAACACAATCTTAATTTGGTTACTATTCATTGTACATAATTTGTCATTTCTTCTTTTGTTTCTCCTTGTGCATGTTGCGTGGAATTTGGATTCCAAATCTAGTTATGCATGACTTTGAGTCTTTGATAGATGCCAACTTGGACTCGGGTGTTTCATCTCGTACGATATGGTCCTAGCAAACTGGGATTTACTCTGCTTTTGCTCTGCTCTTTGGTACCAGCAGCTCACCAACTTCAACGGTCTCCCATTTTGTTCAAGTGCATGCATGATATGAGAGATGAGAGTTTGGTAGGTGTAGTCCAGGCAAGGTTAGGATAATAAGATGCTCAAAGCCCAGTCAACTAACATGAGTGATAAATCCGCACCCAGATAAAACTTGATGGCATACCCAGAAGCTAACTAAAATGATGAAATTATTTTATGCCCTAATTTCAAACAAAAATAAGGCGTATATTTTTTGGGTGCGGTAACTATTTTCTACTTCCTCCATTCCTAAATATAAGTCTTTTTTTCATAGTAATATGTGTCTCATTCATATTATAAAAAACAAAGTACAAGTCGCGTAAAGACCGACATGACAAAACTGAAAAGATAGCAGAACATCGTTGAGTTTAACACCAACGCCCGTCACCTGCCTCTGACACCACCACAACAGCCACCAAAGGAAAAAATAACGCATCACCTCCTCACTCGAGCTCGACGCGGCTCCATCGCTGATAAGCAGTTTTGCCGACCTCCAAGGTGGCTCACCAAAAGTGAAGCCATTGCCGTTGAACGAATCAGACCGGGGCAACACGCCGGACACGCCATCGAACTCCATATCTAGCCCCCCCCCCCCCCCACCACGACTAAGACGTCGAAGGAGGAAACAATACCTGCCATCCATTAACCATGAACCCATCACACGCTCCGTCTTCCAGATGTCGTTGATGCAGACCACAATCTGCATCCGCTCCTGGACTACCTCCCAAGCTCCACACCGCGTTGGAGCAAACGTCGTCAGAATGACGGAGCCCGAGGACACAATTCCACCACGAGGATGACGCTGCCGACACACAATCCTTGCTTGAACAGACTGATTCCAAATCCATCCCCAACCATAGAATCGATTGCCTCGTTGGGGATAGATCTGAACCTTCTTTATTCAGTGCCGCAATCACCGCCTCCGAAGTGAAGACAATGAACGGCCGAAAAACCAAAGCTACTAGGGTCTAACCTAAAGCTACATCCACACGCGTAGATCCGGCGACCCCCCTCACCACCGACGACCGAGGTCACCGGCAGAGGGGAGACGCCGGAGGAACGAGGCGGAGATACTCTCCTGGCAGCAGCTAGGGTTTCTAGTCGTGTGCCCGACAGGAATATAACGTTGTTGATTAAATATAAGTCTTTCTAGAGATTCCGATATGGACTACATATAGAGCAAAATGAGCAAAATCTACACCCTATATTACATCTGTATGCAGTCAATATTGAAACGTCTAAAAAGACTTATATTTAAGAACAGAGGGAGTATGATTTATGAGTGTTTATTTAGTTTTTTGTTGCATGGAAAATAAAATGACCACACTTTTGAAGTGAAAATGATATATCTTCAAAAAACGATTTTTTACACCCTAAAAAACCATCAACACAAATTTTCATAAGCTTTGGTGTGTTATTCCTTTTCTATGATTTTTGAAATCATTTCCCGGTTTCTTGGTTACTATTATAATACTAGTCGATGTAGTGACTTTTTTAACAGTAAACCATAGACATGTTTCCACGAGCTAGAATTGGTTGAGAGGGTGATAGATCTTTAGTTTTACATTTTGTTTCATGAATATTGTACTCTTTTTACGGTATTTTCATTAAATAAACCACCAAAAAGTACAATACTTACGAAACAAAAGGTAAAACTAAAAGTCTATCGCCCTCTCAACCAATTCCAGCTCGTGGAAACATGTGATCAACTAAATGTACTTGAGAATAATCATCCAAACATCACATATGTGCACCAATCCATTCTTTCAAACGGTTCAAATGCCTTGCTTTTATTACATTCTTCGCTAATATGAGATCTTCATTTAATTTGAATCTCCAACAGTTAATAGTTTGGACTTCATATCTAAAGATCTTCCCATTCTTTGTATCCAATTCCAACATCCTTGAATGATGACATCCATAGCCATTTTTGGGGGGAGCAATTGATGGCAATGAGAATTCCATCAAAAGTATATATATGCCCAGTCTTCTTTTTTGGAATAATACTCTTCCAACAATCTTGTGAAAAGTAACAATCCTAGAAGAGATGTCTTGTAGTTTCCTCAACATATTCATTGTAGAAAACACATTCATAAAAATCTAGATAAAAATTCTTCCTTCTTAGTAGGTTTCTAGTATTGACTCTATCATGCATGAGCAACCAAAAGAAGATTTTGTTCCTTAGTCTATTTGCAGTCTGTGATACATCTTCATTGATGAGTATTTTTTTTGCTTGTCCATGTCCTTTCCAAGTATCTTGTCTTCGAGGAGACATGTGCAATTCAATTAGCCCTTGAGGTTCATGAAGGAAATATGCCCTAGAGGCAATAATAAAGTTGTTATTTATATTTCCTTATATCATGATAAATGTTTATTATTCATGCTAGAATTGTATTAACCAGAAACTTAGTACATGTGTGAATACATAGACATACAAAGTATCCCTAGTATGCCTCTACTTGACTAGCTCGTTAATCAAAGATGGTTAAGTTTCCTAGCCATAGACATGTGTTGTCATTTGATGAACGGGATCACATCATTAGAGAATGATGTGATGGACAAGACCCATCCTTTAGCTTAGCATTAATGATCGTTTAGTTTTATTGCTATTGCTTTCATCATGACTTATACATGTTCCTCGGACTATGAGATTATGCAACTCCCGAATACCGGAGGAAGACCTTGTGTGCTATCAAACGTCACAACGTAACTGGGTGACTATAAATATGCTCTACAGGTGTCTCCGATGGTGTTTGTTGAGTTGGCATAGATCGAGATTAGGATTTGTCACTCCGTGTATAGGAGAGGTATCTCTCGGCCCTCTCGGTAATGCTTATCACTATAAGCCTTGCAAGCAATGTGACTAATGAGTTAGTTACGGGATGATGCATTATGGAACGAGTAAAGAGACTTGCCGGTAACGAGATTGAACTAGGTATGATGATACCGACGATCGAATCTCGGGCAAGTAACATACCGATGACAAAGGGAACAACGTATCTTGTTATGCGGTTTGTGAAGGAAATATGCCCTAGAGGCAATAATAAAGTTATTATTTATTTCCTCATATCATGATAAATGTTTATTATTCGTGCTAGAATTGTATTAACCGGAAACATAATACATGTGTGAATATATAGACAAACATAGTGTCACTAGTATGCCTCTACTTGACTAGCTCATTGATCAAAGATGGTTGAGTCTCCTAGCCATAGACATGAGTTGTCATTTGATTAACGGGATCACATCATTAGGAGAATGATGTGATTGACTTGACCCATTTCTGTTAGCCTAGCACTTGGTCATTTAGTTTACTGCTATTGCTTTCTTCATGACTTATACATGTTCCTATGACTATGAGATTATGCAACTCCCGATTACCGGAGGAACACTTTGTGTGCTACCAAACATCACAACGTAACTGGGTGATTATAAAGGTGCTCTACAGGTGTCTCCTATGGTACTTGTTGAGTTGGCATAGATCGAGATTAGGATTTGTCACTCCGATTGTCGGAGAGGTATCTCTAGGCCCTCTCGATAATGCACATCACTATAAGCCTTGCAAGCAATGTGACTAATGAGTTAGTTGCGGGATGATGCATTACGGAACGAGTAAAGAGACTTGCCGTTAACAAGATTGAGCTAGGTATTGAGATACCGACGATCGAATCTCGGGCAAGTAACATATCGATGACAAAGGGAACAACGTATTTCATTATGCGGTTTGACCGATAAAGATCTTCGTAGAATATGTAGGAGCCAATATGAGCATCCAGGTTCCTCTATTGTTTATTGACCGGAGACGTGTTCCGGTCATGTCTACATAGTTCTCAAACCCGTAGGGTCCACACGCTTAAAGTTCTGTGACGATTGGTATTATGAGTTTTTGTGTTTTGATGTACCGAAGGTAGTTTGGAGTCCCGGATGTGATCATGGACATGACTAGGAGTTTCGAAATGGTCGAGACGTAAAGATCGATATATTGGACGACTATGTTCGGACACCAGAAAGGTTCCGGAAGGTTTCGGACATATACTGGAGTACTGAGGGGTTACCAGAACCCCCCGGGGAGTTAATTGGGCCTCATGGGCCCTAGTGGGGTAAGAGAAGGGGCGGCCAGGGCGGCCAGGGCAGCCACGTGCGCCCTCCCCCTCTAGTCCGAATTGGACAAGGAGGGGGGCTGCACCCCCCTTTTTCCTTCTCTTCCTCTCTCCCTTCCTTTCCTTCTCCTACTCCTACTAGGAAAGGAGGAGTCCTACTCCCGGTGGGAGTAGGACTCCCCCCTTGGCGCGCCCTCCTCCTGGCCGGCCGCCTCCTCCCTAGCTCCTTTATATACGGGGGCAAGGGCACCCCATAGACACAACAATTGATCATTGATCTTTTAGTCGTGTGCGGTGCCCCCCTCCACCATAATCCACCTCGGTCATATCGTAGCGGTGCTTAGGCGAAGCCCTGCGACGGTAGCTTCATCAACATCGTCATCATGCCGTCGTGTTGATGAAACTCTCCCTTGAGCTCTACTGGATCGTGAGTTCACGGGACGTCACCGAGCTGAACGTGTGCTGAACGCGGAGGTGTCGTATGTTCGGTATTGAGGATCGGTCGATCGTGAAGACGTACGACTACATCAACCGCGTTGTCATAATGACGAGGGTGCATGGACGACACTCTCCCCTCTCGTTTCTATGCATCACGATGATCTTGCGTGTGCATAGGAATTTTTTTGAAATTACTACATTCCCCAACAGTGGCATCCGAGCCAGGTTTTTGCGTAGATGTTATATGCACGAGTAGAACACAAGTGAGTTGTGGGCGATACAATTCATACTGCCTACCAGCATGTCATACTTTAGTTCGGCGGTATTGTTGGATGAAGCAGCCCGGACCGACATTACACGTACGCTTATGCAAGACTGGTTCTACCGATGTGCTTTGCACATAGGTGGCTGGCGGGTGTCAGTTTCTCCAACTTTAGTTGAACCGAGTGTGGCTACGCCCGGTCCTTGAGAAGGTTAAAACAACACTAACTTGACGAACTATCGTTGTGGTTTTGATGCGTAGGTAAGAACGGTTCTTACTCAGCCCGTAGCAGCCACGTAAAACTTGCAACAACAAAGTAGAGGACGTCAAACTTGTTTTTGCAGGGCATGTTGTGATATGATATGGTCAAGACATGATGCTATATTTTATTGTATGAGATGATCATGTTTTGTAACGGAGTTATTGGCAACTGGCAGGAGCCATATGGTTGTCGCTTTATTGTATGCAATGCAATCGCCCTGTAATTGCTTTACTTTATCACTAAGCGGTAGCGATAGTCATAGAAGCAATAGTTGGCGAGACGACAACGATGCTACGATGGAGATCAAGGTGTCGCGCCGGTGACGATGGTGGTCATGACTGTGCTTTGGAGATGGAGATCAAAGGCACAAGATGATGATGGCCATATCATATCACTTATATTGATTGCATGTGATGTTTATCCTTTATGCATCTTATTCTGCTTTTTTGATGGTAGCATTATAAGATGATCTCTCACTAAATTTCAAGGTATAAGTGTTCTCCCTGAGTATGCACCGTTGCGAAAGTTCGTCGTGCCGAGACACCACGTGATGATCGGGTGTGATAAGCTCTACGTTCAAATACAATGGGTGCAAGCCAGTTTTGCACACGCAGAATACTCAGGTTAAACTTGACGAGCCTAGCATATGCAGATATGGCCTCGGAACACTGAGACCAAAAGGTCGAGCGTGAATCATATAGTAGATATGATCAACATAGTGATGTTCACCATTGAAAACTACTTCATCTCACGTGATGATCGGACATGGTTTAGTTGAGATGGATCACGTGGTCACTTAGATGATTCGAGGGATGTCTATCTAAGTGGGAGTTCTTAAGTAATATGATTAATTGAACTTTTATTTATCATGAACTTAGTACCTGATAGTATTTTGCTTGTCTATGTTGTTGTAGATAGATGGCCCGTGTTGTTGTTCCGTTGAATTTTAATGCATTCCTTGAGAAAGCAAAGTTGAAAGATGATGGTAGCAATTACACGGACTGGGTCCGTAACTTGAGGATTATCCTCATTGTTGCACAGAAGAATTACGACTTGGAAGCACCGCTGGGTGCCAGACCTGCTGCAGATGCAACTGACGATCTGAAGAACGTCTGGCAAAGCAAAGCTGATGACTACTCAATAGTTCAATGTGCCATGCATTACGGCTTAGAACTGGGACTTCAACGACGTTTTGAATGTCATGGAGCATATGAGATGTTCCAGGAGTTGAAGTTAATATTTCAAGCAAATGCCCGAATTGAGAGATATGAAGTCTCCAATAAGTTCTACAGCTGCAAGATGGAGGAGAATAGTTCTGTCAGTGAACATATACTCAAAATGTCTGGGTATAATAATCACTTAATTCAACTAGGAGTTAATCTTCCGGATGATAGTGTCATTGACAGAATTCTTCAATCACTGCCACCAAGCTACAAGAGCTTTGTGATGAACTATAATCTGCAAGGGATGGATAAGACAATTCCCGAGCTCTTCGCAATGCTAAAGGCTGCGGAGGTAGAAATCAAGAAGGAGCATCAAGTGTTGATGGTCAATAAGACCATCAGTTTCAAGAAAAAGGGTAAAGGGAAGAAGAAGGGCAACTTCAAGAAGAATGATACGTCTCCGTCGTATCTATAATTTTTGGTTGTTCCATGCCAATATTATTCAACTCTCATATACTTTTTGGCAACTTTTTATATTATTTTTGGGACTAACATATTGATCCAGTGCCCAGTGCCAGTTCCTGTCTGTTGCATGTTTTTGGTTTCGCAGAATATCCATATCAAACGGAGTCCAAACGGGATAAAAATGGACGGAGCTTATTTTTGGAAAATATGGAAAATTCGGAAGGAAAATCAACGCGAACCAGTGCCCGAGGTGGTCACGAGGCAGGGGGCGCCCCTCCCCCCTTAGGGCGCGCCCCCTACCCTCGTAAGCCCACCGTAAGGTGGTTGACGCTCTTCTTTTGCCGCAAGAAAGCTAATATTCGGAAAAAATAATCACGGCGATGGTTTCAGGCCAATCGGAGTTACGGATCTACATATATATACGAAACGGTGAAACAGAGCCAGAACAGAACGCAGAACCAGAGAGAAACAGAGAGATAGATCCAATCTTGGAGGGGCTCTCGCCCCTCCCATGCCATGGAGGCCAAGGACCATAGGGGAAACCCTTCTCCCATCTAGGGAGGAGGTCAAGGAAGAAGAGGAAGAAGGGGGCCCTCTCCCCCTCTCCTCCGGTGGCGCCGGAACGCCGTCGTGGCCATCATCATCATTACCGCGATCTTCACCAACACCTCCGCCATCTTCACCAACATCTCCATCACCTTCCCCCCTCTATCTACAGCGGTCCACTCTCCCGCAACCCGTTGTACCCTTTACTTGAACATGGTGCTTTATGCTTCATATTATTATCCAATGATGTGTTGCCATCCTATGATGTCTGAGTAGATTTTCGTTGTCCTATCGGTGGTTGATGAATTACTATGATTGATTTAATTTGCTTGTGGCTATGTTGCTGTCCTTTGGTGCCCATCATATGATTGTGCGTGGATCACACCCTAGGGTTAGTTGTATGTTGATAGGACTATGTATTGGAGGGCAAGAGTGACAGAAGCTTCAACCTAGCATAGACATTGATGCATACGGGACTGAAGGGGGGCCAATTTATCTTAATGCTATGGTTGGGTTTTACCTTAATGAACGTTAGTAGTTGCGGATGCTTGCTAATAGTTCCAATCATAAGTGCATAGAATTGCAAGTCAGGGATGACATGCTAGCAGTGGCCTCTCCCACATAATACTTGCTATCGGTCTAGTAAAGTAGTCAATTGCTTAGGGGCAATTTCACAACTCCTACCACCACTTTTCCACACTCGCTATATTTACTTTATTGTTCCTTTATCTAAACAGCCCCTACTTTTTATTTACGTACTCTTTATTATCTTGCAAACCTATCCAAAATCACCTACAAAGTACTTCTAGTTTCATACTTGTTCTGGGTAAAGCGAACGTCAAGCGTGCGTAGAGTTGTATCGGTGGTCGATAGAACTTGAGGGAATATTTGTTCTACCTTTAGCTCCTCGTTGGGTTCGACACTCTTACTTATCGAAAACTGTTGCGATCCCCTATACTTGTGGGTTATCAAGACCTTTTTCTGGCGCCGTTGCCAGGGAGCAATAGCGTGGGGTGAATATTCTCGTGTGTGCTTGTTTGCTTTATCACTAAGTAATTTTTATTTGCTGTTCTTAGTTGTTTTCTATCTTTAGTTATGGGTAGGAAACGCAAAATACCAAAAAAATTAGTCGTACCTACTAAACCAATGGTTGAAGAACCACTCAAAATCTATCACACTGCTGAAGCTTATTAGTTGGATCATCTTCGATCCCTATGTGCTCATGCTGAAACCCCAACTAGCTTAGTTGAGGGCAAATCTTTAGATGAGCATGCTTATTATGTGCGACACCGAATATCTGAAAAAGGGAAAACTTTACTAGATCAAATTCATCGTTTGCAATGCTATGCTTGGAATTTATGTGAAATATATGATGTTACTTGTTGTTCTAAAAACCCTAAGAAACACCTTCCCTACCAATGTGAGTTTATTGATAATGGAATCTTATCTTCTTATGCTAAAGGTGTTTATAGTTACTATGATATTCAACAAATTGAAGAATTTGTTGCTTTTAAGGGTGCTTACAAAATTGCTTCTTTGATTGAAACGTATGATGCTACTTTTCACAAATCTGGAAATTTTGCCATACTTAAATATTTCTATGATAATTATGCTTCTAATGCTTATGTTAAACTATGTATTGAGGACTACTCCGCTGTCCAAGAAGAGACTAATATTTTGCAGGAGTCCATTGAAGAAGAAATTGATGAAACTGTGAGCTCATTGGATGAAAAACATGATGAGGAGAGCGAAGAACAAAAGGAGGAAGAGCGGATTGATCACCTGTTCCCACCTTCTAATGAGAGTAACTCTTCAACTCATACATTGTTTAATTCTCCTTCGTGCTTACCGAAGGATGATTGCTATGATGACTGTTATGATCCCATTGATTCTCTTGAAATATCCCTTTTTGATGATGCTTGCTATGCTTGTGGCCAAGATGCCAATATGAATTATGCTTATGGAGATGAACTTGCTATAGTTCCTTATGTTAAACATGAAATTGTTGATATTGCACCCACGCATGATAGTCCTATTATCTTTTTGAATTCTCCCGATTATACTATATTAGAGAAGTTTGCACTTATTAAGGAGTATATTGATGGGTTGCCTTTTACCGTTGCACATGATGAATTCGATAAATATAATATGCATGTGCTTGCTGCTCCTACTTGCAATTATTATGAGAGAGGAACTATATCTCCACCTCTCTATGTTTCCAACATGATAAAATTGCAAGAAACTGTTTATACTATGCATTGGCCTTTACTAGGTGTGCATGAATTGTTCTTTTATGACATGCCGATGCATAGGAAGAGAGTTAGACTTCGTCATTGCTTGATATATGTTGCTTTGTGCTCACTACTAAATTACAAATCATTGTTAATTAAAATTGGCTTTGATATACCTTGGGATCCGGGTGGATTCACTACTTGAGCACTATATGCCGAGCTTAATGGCTTTAATGAAAGTGCTGCCAGGGAGACAACCCGGAAGTTTTAGAGAGTCATTTATTTCTGTTGAGTTCTTTCATATATTTTAAAAACAACAAAAATAAAGAGGGAAACCCAAAACTTTTTCACAAAGGAAAGCGAAAGTGAGAAAGACAAGCATTGTTGAAGTGGGAGAGCTCCTTGAACTTTGTTCATGCTCACGGCAACTTTGTGAATCTTGATTACAGAAACTTTTCAATAAAAATAATTATCCCCTTGTACAATTCCATTGTATTATAAAAATAATGTGCCAAGGTTTGCCTTTAGGATGTTTACATTTGCTTGATGGTTTGTATGGTGCAGGACAGAAACTTTGGCTGTAGTGCACGATTTTACATTTTTAGCTGGAACGTCAAATGGTTCTGATTCTTTTTGAACTGTCTTTCTATAATTTTTTTTTTATTTTTCCTAATTTTGGTAGAATTTTCCAAGTATAATAAGTATGGTGAATGTTCAAATTATTACAGACTGTTCTGTTTTAGACAGATTCTATTTTAGATGCATAGTTTGCTTGTTTTGATGAAACTATCGATTCATATTAGTGGATTAAGCCATGAAAAATTTATATTACAGTAGACACAATGAAAACCAAAATATGAATTGGTTTGCAACAATACCTACAGTAGTGATTTGCTTTATTATACTAACGGATCTTACCAAGTTTTCGGTTGAAGTTTTGTGTGGATGAAGTGTTTGATGATTGAGAAGGTTTCGATGTGAGAAGAAGGAAGAGAGGCAAGAGCTCAAGCTTGTGGATTCCCGAGGCACCCCAAGTAAATATTCAAGGAGACTCAAGCGTCTAAGCTTGGGGATGTTGGGAAGCCATCCCCTCTTTCTTCAACAAATATCAGTATGTTTTCAGATTCGTTTCGTTCATGCGATATGTGCAATCTTGGAGCGTCTTTTGCATTTAGGTTTTCATTTTTCTTTTATGCACCATGCTGGTATGAGATGATCCTTGGTTGATTTATAGAATGCTCATTGCACTTCACTTATATCTTTTGAGTATGGCTTTATAGAATGCTTCATGTGCTTCACTTATATCATTTGAAGTTTGGATTGCCTGTTTCTCTTTACATAGACAACCGCCATTTGTAGAATGCTCTTTTGCTTCACTTATATTTGTTAGAGCGTGGGCATATCTTTTGTAGAAATAATTAAACTCTCTTGCTTCACTTATATCTATTTAGAGAGATGACAGGAACTGGTCATTCACATGGTTAGTCATAAAATCCTACATAAACTTGTGGATCGCTGAATATGACATGTTTGATTCCTTGCAATAGTTTTGCGATATAAAGATGGTGATATTAGAGTCATGCTAGTGGGTAGTTGTGGATTGTATAAATACTTGTGTTGAAGTTTGTGATTCCCGTAGCATGCACGTATGGTGAACCGTTATGTGATGAAGTCGGAGCATGATTTATTTATTGATTGTCTTCCTTATGAGTGGCGGTCGGGGACGAGCGATGGTCTTTTCCTACCAATCTATCCCCCTAGGAGCATGCGCGTAGTACTTTGTTTCGATAACTAATAGATTTTTGCAATAAGTATGTGAGTTCTTTATGACTAATGTTGAGTCCATGGATTATACGCACTCTCACCCTTTCACCATTGCTAGCCTCTCTAGTACCGCGCAACTTTCGCCGGTACCATAAACCCACCATATACCTTCCTCAAAACAGCCACCATACCTACCTATCATGGCATTTCCATAGCCATTCCGAGATATATTGCCATGCAACTTTCATCATCATCATATACATGACTTGATCATTCATTGTCATATTGCTTTGCATGATCGTAAGATAGCTAGCATGATGTTTTCATGGCTTGTCCATTTTTTGATGTCATTGCTACGCTAGATCATTGCACATCCCAGTACACTGTCGGAGGCATTCATATAGAGTCACATCTTTGTTCTAGTATTGAGTTGTAATATTGAGTTGTAAGTAAATAAAAGTGTGATGATCATTATTAGAGCATTGACCCAGTGAGGAAAGGATGATGGAGACTATGATTCCCCCATAAGTCGGGATGAGACTCCAGACTTTACAAAAAATAAAAGAGGCCAAAGAAGCCCAGATAAAAAAGAGGCCAAAGAAGCCCACCAAAAAATAAAAATAAATAAATAAAATAAAATGAGAGAAAAAGAGAGAAGGGGCAGTGCTACTATCCTTTTTCCACACGTGTGCTTCAAAGTAGCACCATGTTCTTCATGTAGAGAGTCTCTTGAGTTATCACTTTCATATACTAGTGGGAATTTTCATTATAGAACTTGGCTTGTATATTCCGATGATGGGCTTCCTCAAATGCCCGAGGTCTTCATGAGCAAGCAAGTTGGATGCACACCCACTTAGTTTCAGTTGGAGCTTTCATACACTTATAGCTCTAGTGCATCCATTGCATGGCAATCCCTACTCACTCACATTGATATCTATTGATGGGCATCTCCATAGCCCGTTGATATGCCTAGTTGATGTGAGACTATCTTCTCCTTTTTTTCTTCTCCACCATCATATTCTATTCCACCTATAGTGCTATGTCCATGGCTCACGCTCATGTATTGCGTGAAAGTTGAAAAGGTTTGAGAACGTCAAAAGTATGAAACAATTGCTTGGCTTGTCATCGGGGTTATGCATGATGTGAATATTTTGTGTGGTGAAGATGGAGCATAGCCAGACTATATGATTTTGTAGGGATAACTTTCTTTGGCCATGTTATTTTGAAAAGAGATGATTGCTTTATTAGTAGGCTTGAAGTATTATTGTTTTTATGTCAAATGATAGAGTATTGCTTTGAATCACTCGTGTCTTAATATTCATGCCATGATTAGACATATGATCAAGATTATGCTAGGTAGCATTCCACATCAAAAATTATCTTTTTATCATTCACCTACTCGAGGACGAGCAGGAATTAAGCTTGGGGATGCTGATACGTCTCCATCGTATCTATAATTTTTGATTGTTCCATGCCAATATTATTCAACTCTCATATACTTTTTGGCAACTTTTTATATTATTTTTGGGACTAACATATTGATCCAGTGCCAAGTGCCAGTTCCTGTCTGTTGCATGTTTTTGGTTTCGCAGAATATCCATATCAAACGGGATAAAAATGGACGAACCTTATTTTTGGAAAATATGGAAAATTCGGAAGGAAAATCAACTCAAACCAGTGCCCGAGGTGGTCACGAGGCAGGGGGCGCCCCCCCCTTAGGGCGCGCCCCCTACCCTCATGAGCCCACCGTAAGGCGGTTGACACTCTTCTTTTGCCGCAAGAAAGCTAATATTCAGGAAAAAAATCACGGCGAAGGTTTCAGGCCAATCGGAGTTACGGATCTCCATATATATATGAAACGGTGAAACAGAGCCAGAACAGAACGCAGAACCAGAGAGAAACAGAGAGATAGATCCAATCTCGGAGGGGCTCTCGCCCCTCCCATGCCATGGAGGCCAAGGACCAGAGGGGAAACCCTTCTCCCATCTAGGGAGGAGGTCAAGGAAGAAGAGGAAGAAGGGGGCCCCTCTCCCCCTCTCCTCCGGTGGCGCCGGAACGCCGCCGTGGACATCATCATCATTACCGCGATCTTCACCAACACCTCCGCCAGCTTCACCAACATCTCCATCACCTTCCCCCCTCTATCTACAGCAGTCCACTCTCCCGCAACCTGTTGTACCCTCTACTTGAACATGGGGCTTTATGCTTCATATTATTATCCAATTATGTGTTGCCATCCTATGATGTCTGAGTAGATTTTCGTTGTCCTATCGGTGGTTGATGAATTACTATGATTGATTTAATTTGCTTGTGGTTATGTTGCTGTCCTTTGGTGCCCATCATATGATTGCGCGTGGATCACACCCTAGGGTTAGTTGTATGTTGATAGGACTATGTATTGGAGGGCAAGAGTGACAGAAGCTTCAACCTAGCATAGAAATTGATGCATACGGGATTGAAGGGGGACCAATTTATCTTAATGCTATGGTTGGTTTTTACCTTAATGAACGTTAGTAGTTGCGGATGCTTGCTAATGGTTCCAATCATAAGTGCATAGAATTCCAAGTCAGGGATGACATGCTAGCAGTGGCCTCTCCCACATAATACTTGCTATCGGTCTAGTAAAGTAGTCAATTGCTTAGGGGCAATTTCGCAACTCCTACCACCACTTTTCCACACTCGCTATATTTACTTTATTGTTTCTTTATCTAAACAGCCCCTACTTTTTATTTACGTACTCTTTATTATCTTGCAAACCTATCCAACATCACCTACAAAGTACTTCTAGTTTCATACTTGTTCTAGGTAAAGCAAACGTCAAGCGTGCGTAGAGTTGTATCGGTGGTCGATAGAACTTGAGGGAATATTTGTTCTACCTTTAGCTCCTCGTTGGGTTCGACACTCTTACTTATCGAAAACTGTTGCGATTCCCTATACTTGTGGGTTATCAAAGAATAGCAAACAAGTTGCTGCTCAAGAGAAGAAACCCAAGTCTGGACCTAAGCTTGAGACTGAGTGCTTCTACTGCAAACAGACTGGTCACTGGAAGCGGAACTGCCCCAAGTAGTTGGCGGATAAGAAGGATGGTAAGGTGAACAAAGGTATATGTGATATACATGTTATTGATGTGTACCTTACTAATGCTTGCAGTAGCACCTGGGTATTTGATACTGGTTCTGTTGCTAATGTTTGCAACTCGAAACAGGGACTACGGATTAAGCAAAGATTGGCTAAGGACGAGGTGACCATGCGCGTGGGAAATGGTTCCAAAGTCGATGTGATCGCAGTCGGCACACTACCTCTACATCTACCTTCGGGGTTAGTTTTAGACCTGAATAATTGTTATTTGGTGCCAGCATTGAGCATGAACATTATATCTGGATCTTGTTTAATGCAATATGGTTATTCATTTAAATCAGAGAATAATGGTTGTTCTATTTATATGACTAATATCTTTTATGGTCATGCACCCTTGAAGAGTGGTCTATTTTTATTAAATCTCGATAGTAGTGATACACATATTCATAATATTGAAGCCAAAAGATGCAGAGTTGATAATGATAGTGCAACTTATTTGTGGCACTGTCGTTTGGGTCATATTGGTGTAAAGCGCATGAAGAAACTCCATGCTGATGGACTTTTGGAATCACTTGATTATGAATCACTTGGTACTTGCGAACCAAGCCTCATGGGCAAGATGACTAAAACGTCGTTCTCCGGAACAATGGAGAGAGCAACAGATTTTTTGGAGATCATACATACTGATGTATGTGGTCCAATGAATATTGAGGCTCGCGGCGGGTATCATTATTTTCTCACCTTCACAGATGTTTTGAGCAGATGTGGGTATATCTACTTAATGAAACATAAGAATGAAACATTTCAAAAGTTCAAAGGATTTCAGAGTGAAGTGGAAAATCATCGTAACAAGAAAATAAAGTTTCTACAATCTGATCGTGGAGGAGAATATTTGAGTTACGAGTTTGGTCTTCATTTGAAACAATGCGGAATAGTTTCGCAACTCACGCCACCCGGAACACCACAGCGTAATGGTGTGTCTGAACGTCGTAATCATACTTTACTAGATATGGTGCGATCTATGATGTTTCTTACTGATTTACCGCTATCATTTTGGCGTTATGCTTTAGAGACGACTGCATTCACGTTAAATAGGGCACCATCGAAATCCGTTGAGACGACGCCTTATGAATTGTGGTTTGGCAAGAAACCAAAGTTGTCGTTTCTTAAAGTTTGGGGTTGCGATGCTTATGTGAAAAAGCTTCAACCTGATAAGCTCGAACCCAAATCGGAGAAATGTGTCTTCATAGGATACCCAAAGGAAACTGTTGGGTACACCTTCTATCACAGATCCGAAGGCAATACATTTGTTGCTAAGAATGGATCCTTTCTAGAGAAGGAGTTTCTCTCGAAAGAAGTGAGTGGAGGAAAGTAGAACTTGATGAGGTAACTGTACCTGCTCCCTTATTGGAAAGTAGTTCATCACAGAAACCGGTTCCTGTGACACCTACACCAATTAGTGAGGAAGCTAATGATGTTGATCATGAAACTTTAGATCAAGTGACTACCGAACCTCGTAGGTCAACCAGAGTAAGCTCTGCACCAGAGTGGTAGGGTAATCCTATTCTGGAGGTCATGTTACTTGAACAAGGTGAACCTACAAACTATGAAGAAGCGATGGTGAGCCCAGATTCCGCAAAATGGCTTGAGGCCATGAAATCTGAGATGGGATCCATGTATGAGAACAAAGTGTGGACTTTGGTTGACTTACCCGATGATCGGCAAGCCATAGAGAATAGATGGATCTTCAAGAAGAACAGTGACACTGATGGTAATGTTACTGTCTACAAAGCTCGACTTGTTGCGAAAGGTTTTCGACAAGTTTAAGGGGTTGACTACGATGAGACTTTCTCACCCGTAGAGATGCTTAAGTCTGTCCGAATCATGTTAGCAATTGCCGCATTTTATGATTATGAAATTTGGCAAATGGATGTCAAAACTGCATTCCTGAATGGATTTCTGGAAGAAGAGTTGTATATGATGCAACCAGAAGGTTTTGTCGATCCAAAGGGAGCTATGATACGTCCATTTTGCATCATGCTTTTATATCGATATTTATTGCATTATGGGCTGTTATTACACATTATGTCACAATACTTATGCATATTCTCTCTTATTTTACAAGGTTTTCATAAAGAGGGAGAATGCCGACAGTTGGGATTCTGGGCTGGAAAAGGAGCAAATATTAGAGACCTATTCTGCACAGCTCCAAAAGTCCTAAAACTTCACGGAAGATGTTTTCAGAATATATAAAAAATACTCAGCGGAAGAAGTTCACCAGGGGGCCACACCCTGCCCACGAGGGTGGGCGCGCGCCCTACCCCTCTAGGCGCGCCCCCCTACCTCGTGGGCCCCCTGGTGGCCCTCCGGTGGCCATCTTCTTCTATATGAGGTCTTTCGATGGGAAAAAATAAGCAATCTTCTCAGATGAAACTCCGCTGCCATGAGCTGTTCTGCCGGGGAAACTTCCCTCCCGGAGGGGGAAAATCATGGCCATCGTCATCACCAACGCTCCTCTCATCAGGAGAGGACAATCTCCATCAACATCTTCATCAGCACCATCTCCTCTCAAAACCCTAGTTCATCTCTTGTATCCAATTCTTGTCTCCAAGTCCGGGATTGGTGCTAGTAGGTTGCTAGTAGTGTTAATTACTCCTTGTAGTTTATGCTAGTTGGTTTAATTGGTGGAAGATCATATGTTCAGATCCTATATGTATATTAATACCCCTCTCATTATGAACATGTTTATGCTTTGTGAGTAGTTACGTTTGTTTCTGAGGACATGGGAGAAGTCTTGCTATTAGTAGTCATGTGAATTTGGTATACGTTCGATATTTTGATGAGATGTATGTTATCTCTCCTCTAGTGGTGTTATGTGAACGTCGACTACATGACACTTCACCATTGTTTGGGCCTAGAGGAAGGCATTGGGAAGTAATAAGTAGATGATGGGTTGCTAGAGTGACAGAAGCTTAAACCCTAGTTTATGCATTGCTTCGTAAGGGTTGATTTGGATCCATATGTTTCATGCTATGGTTAGGTTTACCTTAATACTTTTGTTGTAGTTGTGGATGCTTGCAATAGAGGTTAATCATAAGTGGGATGCTTGTCCAAGTAAGGACAGCACCCAAGCACCGGTCCACCCACATACCAAATTATCAAAGTACCAAACGTGAATCATATGAACGTGATGAAAACTAGCTTGACGATATACCCATGTGTCCTCGGGAGTGCTTTGCATCATATAAGATTTTGTCCAGGATTGTCCTTTGCTACAAAAAGGATTGGGCCACCTTGCTGCACCTTATTTACTTTTGTTACTTGTTGCTCGTTACAAATTATCCTATCACAAAACTATCTGTTACCACTTGTTTCAGTACTTGTAGAGAATACCTTGCTGGAAACCGCTTATCATTTCCTTCTGCTCCTCGTTGGGTTCAACACTCTTACTTATTGAAAGGACTATGATAGATCCCCTATACTTGTGGTTCATCAAGACTCTTTTCTGGCGCCGTTGCCGGGGAGTGAAGTGCCTTTGGTAGGTGGAATTTGGTAAGGAAAAATTTATATAGTGTGCTGAAATTTACTGCACTTGATACTATGGAAAGTAATCCTCTAAGGGGCTTGTTTGGGGTATCTTCACCCCGACCAGTAGAGCAAAGAGTTGCTCCTCAACCTACTCAACCTACTGAAAACGAAAATGAAAATGTTCCCTATGAAATTCCTTCGGGTATGATAGAAAAACTGCTAGCTAATCCTTTTTTAGGAGATGGAACAAAACATCCTGATGAGCATCTGATATATGTGGATGAAGTTTGTGGATTATTTAAGCTTACAGGTGTACCCAGAGATGTTGTTAAGAAGAAGGTCTTCCCTTTATATTTCAAGGGAGATGCATCGATATGGTATAGGCTATGTGATGATATGGGGTCTTGGGATTACAAACGATTGACATTGGAATTTCATCAGAAGTTTTATCCTATGCATCTTGTTCATCGTGATTGCAATTATATATATATATATATTTTGGCCTCGTGAAGGAGAAAGCATCGCTCAAGCTTGGGGGAGGCTTAAATCAATGTTATATTCATGCCCCAATCATGAGCTCTCAAGAAAAATGATTATTCAAAATTTTTATGCTTGGCTTTTTGATAAGAATCGCACCATTCTTGATACTTCTTGTGCTGGCTCTTTTATGATGAAGACTATTGAATTCAAATGGGATTTATTGGAAAGAATTAAATGCAACTTTGAAGATTGGGACCTCGACAAAGGTAAGGAGTCAGGCATGACACCTAAGTTTGATTGTGTTAAATCTTTTATGGATACCGATGTTTTCCGTCAATTTAGCACTAAATATGGACTTGACTCTGAGATAGTAGCTTCTTTCTGTGAATCTTTTGCTACTCATGTTGATATCCCCAAGGAGAAGTGTTTTAAATATCATCCTCCCATAGAAGTAAAAGTAGCTGCACCTATTAAAGTTGAAGAAAAGATTGTCACTTGTAATGATCCTATTGTTCCTACTTCTTATGTTGAGAAACCACCTTTTCCTGTTAGGATAAAGGATCATGCTAAAGCTTCAACTATGGTTCGTAAAAGCAATATTAAAACTTATACACCTCATGAGCAAATTAAAGTTGAACCTGATATTGCTATTGTTAAAGATCTCTTGTCTGATAATATTGATGGGCATGTTATTCATTTCCTTGATGAGACTGCTAGAATTGCTAAACCTTGTGCTAAAGATAAAAACAAACATGTGGTAGGCATGCCTGTTATTTCTGTTAAAATAGGAGATCATTGTTATCATGGCTTATGTGATATGGGTGCTAGTGCTAGCGCAATACCTTATTCCTTATACAAAGAAATTATGCATGATAGTGCACCTGCTGAGATAGAAGATATTGATGTCACAATTAAACTTGCCAATAGAGATACTATTTCACCAATGGGAATTGTTAGAGATGTTGAAGTCTTGTGTGGGAAAACTAAATATCATGCTGATTTTCTTGTTCTTGGTTCCCCACAAGATAGCTTTTGTCCCATTATATTTGGTAGACCCTTCTTAAATACTGTTAATGCTACCATAGATTGCAAAAGGGATGTTGTTACTATTGGTTTAGATGATATGACTCATGAATTTAATTTCTCTAAATTTAGTAGACAACACCGTGAAGAAGAATTACCTAGTAAGGATGAAATTATTGGTCTTGCTTCTATTGCCGTACCTCCTAGTGATCCTTTAGAACAATATTTGCTAGACCATGAAAATGATAGGTTTATGAATGAAAGAAGAGAAATAGATGAAGTATTCTTTAAACAGGAACCTATTCTGAAACACAATTTGCCTGTTGAAATCCTAGGGGATCCTCCTCCACCCAAGGGTGATCCCATGTTTGAGCTTAAACCGTTGCCTGATACTCTTAAATATGCTTATCTTGATGAGAAAAAGATATATCCTGTTATTATTAGTGCTAACCTTTTAGAACATGAAGAAGAGAGATTATTGAAAACTCTGAAGAAGCATCGTGTTGCTATTGGGTATACTCTTGATGATCTTAAGGGCATTAGTCCCACTCTATGTCAACATAAAATTAATTTGGAAGAAGATGCTAAACCAATTTGTGATCATCAACGACGGCTGAATCCTAAAATGAAACGAGTGGTAAGAAAGGAGATACTAAAGCTCCTTGAGGCAGGTATAATTTATCCTGTTGCTGATAGTCAGTGGGTAAGTCTTGTCCATTGTGTCCCTAAGAAGGGAGGTATTACTGTCGTTCCTAATGATAAAGATGAATTGATCCCTCAAAGAATTATTACCAGTTATAGGATGGTAATTGATTTCCGCAAATTAAATAAGGCTACTAAAAAGGATCATTACCCCTTACCTTTTATCGATGAAATTCTAGAGAGATTATATAAACATACACATTTTTGCTTTCTAGATGGTTATTCTGGTTTCTCTCAAATACCTGTGTCAGCTAAGGATCAATCAAAGACTACTTTTACTTGCCCTTTTGGTACTTTTTCTTATAGATGTATGCCTTTTGGTTTATGTAATGCACCTGCTACCTTTCAAAGATGCATGATGGCTATATTCTCTGACTTTTGTAAAAAGATTTGTGAGGTTTTCATGGACGATTTCTCCGTCTATGGATCTTCTTTTGATGATTGCTTAAGCAACCTTGATCGAGTTTTGCAGAGATGTGAAGAAACTAATCTTGTCTTAATTGGGAAAAGTGCCACTTTATGGTTAATGAAGGTATTGTCTTGGGGCATAAAGTTTCTAAAAGAGGTATGGAAGTTGATAAAGCCAAGGTTGATGCTATTGAAAAGATGCCATGTCCCAAGGACATCAAATGTATAAGAAGTTTCCTTGGTCATGTCGGTTTTTATAGGAGGTTCATTAAGGACTTTTCAAAAATCTCTCGGTCTCTGACTAATTTATTACAAAAATATATACCATTTGTCTTTGATGATGATTGTGTAGAAGCATTTGAAATACTTAAGAAAGCATTGATCTCTGCACCTATTGTTCAGCCACCTGATTGGAATTTACCCTTTGAAATTATGTGTGATGCTAGTGATTATGCTGTAGGTGCTGTCCTAGGGCAGTGAGTTGATAAGAAACTAAATGTTATTCAATATGCTAGTAAAACTCTAGACAATGCTCAGAGAAATTATGCTACTACTGAAAAGGAATTCTTAGCAGTTGTATTTGCCTGTGATAAGTTCAGACCTTATATTGTTAATTCTAAAGTAACTATTCACACTGATCATGCTGCTATTAAATATCTTATGGAAAAGAAAGATGCTAAACCTAGACTTATTAGATGGGTTCTCTTGCTGCAAGAATTTGATTTGCATATTGTTGATAGAAAGGGAGCTGACAACCCCGTTGCAGACAACCTGTCTAGGTTAGAAAATGTGCTTGATGACCCACTACCTATTGATGATAGCTTTCCTGATGAGCAACTAAATGTTATAAATGCTTCCCATACTGCTCCATGGTATGCTGATTATGCTAATTACATTGTTGCTAAATTTCTACCACCTAGTTTCACATACCAGCAAAAGAAAAAGTTCTTCTATGATTTGAGGCATTACTTTTGGGATGACCCACATCTTTATAAAGAAGGAGTAGATGGTATTATTAGACGTTGTGTACCCGAGCATGAACAGGAACAGATCCTACGCGAGTGTCACTCCGAAGCTTATGGAGGACACCATGCTGGAGATAGGACTGCACATAAGGTATTGCAATCTGGTTTTTATTGGCCTACTCTCTTCAAGGATGCCCATAAGTTTGTCTTATCATGTGATGAATGTCAAAGAATTGGTAATATTAGTAGACGTCAAGAAATGCCTATGAACTATTCACTTGTTATTGCACCATTTGATGTTTGGGGCTTTCACTATATGGGACCCTTTCCTTCCTCTAATGGATATACTCATATTTTAGTTGCTGTTGATTATGTTACTAAGTGGGTAGAAGCTATTCCAACTAGTAGTGCTGATCATAACACTTCTATTAAAATGCTTAAAGAAGTTATTTTTCCAAGGTTTGGAGTCCCTAGATATTTAATGACCGATGGTGGTTCACATTTTATTCATGGTGCTTTTCGTAAAATGCTTGCTAAATAAGATGTTAATCATAGAATTGCATCCCCTTATCACCCACAGTCCAGTGGTCAAGTAGAATTGAGTAATAGAGAACTCAAATTAATTTTGCAAAAGACTGTTAATAAATCAAGAAAGAATTGGTCCAAGAAACTTGATGATGCATTATGGGCCTATAGAACTGCATATAAAAATCCTATGGGTATGTCTCCGTATAAAATGGTCTATGGAAAAGCATGTCACTTACCTCTTGAACTAGAACACAAGGCATATTGGGCTATTAAAGAACTCAACTATTATTTTAAACTTGCCAGTGAGAAGAGGTTATTTGATATTAGTTCACTTGATGAATGGAGAACCCAAGCCTATGAGAATGCCAAATTATTTAAAGAAAAGGTTAAAAGATGGCATGACAAAAGGATACAAAAGCGTGAGTTTAATGTAGGTGACTATGTATTGCTATACAACTCTCGTTTAAGATTTTTTGCAGGAAAACTTCTCTCTAAATGGGAAGGTCCTTACGTTATCGAGGAGGTCTATCGTTCCTGTGCCATAAAAATCAACAACTTCGAAGGCACAAATCCGAAGGTGGTGAACGGTCAAAGGATCAAACATTATATCTCAGGTAATCCCATAAATGTTGAAACCAATGTTATTGAAACCGTAACCCCAGAGGAATATATAAAGGACACTTTCCGGAACGTTTCAGACTCCGAAAAGGAATAGGTATGTGGTACGGTAAGTAAATCGACTCCAAAACAGTTTTAAGGCAATATTTCTCCGTTTTGGAATATTTAGAAAAATAGAAAAATAAGAAGCAATCCGGGAAGGAAACGAGGCCTCCACGAGGGTGGAGGGCGCGCCCCCCTACCTCGTGGGCATCTCGTGTGCTCTCCGGACTCCGTTTTCGTACACGACACGTATTTTGTTCGGTAAAAATTCATTATATAATCTCCCGGAGGTTTTGACTCCCGTTTCATGCAAATACCCTCTGTTTTTGTTTCGAGCTATTGCTGCTACAGATTAGAGCGAGATGTCTTCTCAAGAGTCAGTCGGGGAGAGCCGGGTGTCTCATCCGGCATCGGAACCAAGGACAAAAAGTGATGCTGACCACTTTGGGCCAACAACGGAGGAAGAGATGGAGGCTGATTTGATGAGGATAGATGCCATGGAGGATCAAGAAATCACTTCTCGCTTCCGAGTAGGGTTTACGATGGGAGAACTACAGAGCTTAGCTATTCCAAATCCGGTTATCCCTTCCAATGTTAGATTTCTTTCTTATGAGAATATGAAAAAGAGTGTCACTGGTTCTCCCGCAGCTATGCAGCACCCTTGGGTGCAGGGAGCTTTGGCTGTTACAAGAAAACTTCGAAAGGAAATAATGGACCTCAAGCAGCAAGTCAATAAGCTCAAAGAGGAGAATCGTATCCTGAGGGGCATCATCACCAAGAACATCACATCACCATCCCCGAAAAAGGAGACATAATCACATGGGTATAGGCACTCCCCTTGGCAACTGCCAAACTTGGGGGAGTGCCCCGGTATCGTATCACCATCACTTTTATCTCTACAGTTTTCTTAGTTCGATCCTTTTGGTAATATCTTGATCTAGTAGAATATAAGTTTTTAGTATGATCTAGTTGTGAGTTTTGCTTTATTATCCTTCTATGTAGTCGAGTCAGTGAGCTATATAACAAAGATTAGTGTTGAGTCAAGGGCTCGATTATTTTGCCATGATCCTAAGTGAATAAAAGAAAAGAGAAAGAATAAAAAGAAACAAAGAGATCATATGGATCTTATGGAGAGTAATGAGCTCACATAGAAAAAGTATGATGAATAAAAGTTGTTGAGGGTTGACAAACATAGTTTTGGTCATCGTTGCAATTAATAGGAAGTAATAAAGAAATAGAGGTCTTCACATATAAATATACTATCTTGGACATCTTTTATGATTGTGAGCACTCATTAAAGTATGACATGCTAAAGAGTTGACGTTGGACAAGGAAGACAACGTAATGGATTATGTTTTCTTACATCTGAGATAAATTATATTGTCATGGATCCTCCAACATATTGAGCTTGCCTTTCCCCCTCATGCTAGCCAATTCATTGCACCAAGTAGAGATACTACTTGTGCTTCCAAATACCCTTAAACCAGTTTTGCCATGAGAGTCCACCATATCTACCTATGGATTGAGTAAGATCCTTCAAGTAAGTTGTCATCGGTGCAAGCAATAAAAATTGCTCTCTAAATAAGTCTGACTTATTAGTGTGGGAGAAAATAACCTTTATACGATCTTGTGATATAGAAGAAATAAAAGCGATAGACTTCATAATAAAGGTCCATATCACAAGTGGTAATATAAAGTGACGTTCTTTTGCATTAAGAATTCATGCATCCAACCATAAAAGCGCATGACAACCTCTGCTTCCCTCTGCAAAGGGCCTGTCTTTTACTTTTATCTCTTACCTTGCATAAGAGTCATGGTGATCTTCACACCTCCTTTTTATATTTTATCCTTTGGCAAGCACAGTATGTTGGAACGACCCTGGTATATATGGCTAATTGGATGTGAGTTTTCATGAACTATTATTGTTGACATTACCCTTGAGGTAAAACGTTGGGAGGCAAAACAATAAGCCCCTATCTTTCTCTGTGTCCGATTAAAACTCCATACCCATAAGTATTGCGTGAGTGTCAGCAATTGTGAAAGACTATATGATAGTTGAGTATGTGGACTTGCTGAAAAGCTCTTATACATTGACTCTTTCCTATGTTATGATAAATTGCAATTGCTTCGATGACTGAGATTATAGTTTGTTAGTTTTCAATGAAGTTTACGATTCATTCTTGGTATTGTGATTGAATTATTACTCAAGCATAAGAGATTATATGACAGGAATCATATATGTTGCTGTTCTAAGAATGATCATGATGCCCTCATGTCTGTATTTTATTTTATCGACACCTCTACCTCTAAACATGTGGACATATTTATCGTTATCGGCTTTCGCTTGAGGACAAGCGAGGCCTAAGCTTGGGGGAGTTGATACATCCATTTTGCATCATGCTTTTATATCGATATTTATTGCATTATGGGTTGTTATTACACATTATGTACTTATGCCTATTCTCTCTTATTTTACAAGGTTTTCATAAAGAGGGAGAATGAGACAGCTGGGATTCTGGACTGGAAAGGAGCAAATATTAGAGACCTATTCTGCACAGCTCCAAAAGTCCTAAAACTTCACGGAAGATGTTTTCAGAAAATATAAAAAATACTCAGCGGAAGAAGTTCACCAGGGGGGCCACACCCTGCCCACGAGGGTGGGGGCGCGCCCTACCCCTCTGGGCGCGCCCCCCTACCTCGTGGGCCCCCTGGTGGCCCTCCGGTGGCCATCTTCTGCTATATGAGGTCTTTCAATGGGAAAAAATAAGCAATCTTCTCGGACGAAACTCCGCCGCCACGAGGCGGAACCTTGGCGGATCCAATCTAGGGCTCCGGCAGAGCTGTTCTGCCGGAGAAACTTCCCTCCCAGAGGTGGAAATCATCGCCATCGTCATCACCAACTCTCCTCTCATCGGGAGAGGGCAATCTCCATCAACATCTTCATCAGCACCATCTCCTCTCAAAACCCTAGTTCATCTCTTGTATCCAATTCTTGTCTCCAAGTCCGGGATTGGTGCTAGTAGGTTGCTAGTAGTGTTAATTACTCCTTGTAGTTGATGCTAGTTGGTTTAATTGGTGGAAGATCATATGTTTAGATCCTATATGCATATTAATACCCCTCTGATTATGGACATGTTTATGCTTTTTAAGTAGTTACGTTTGTTCCTAAGGACATGGGAGAAGTCTTGCTATTAGTAGTCATGTGAATTTGGTATTCGTTCGATATTTTGCTGAGATGTATGTTGTCTCTCCTCTAGTGGTGTTATGTGAACGTCGACTACATGACACTTCACCATTGTTTGGGCCTAGAGGAGGGCATTGGGAAGTAATAAGTAGATGATGGGTTGCTAGAGTGACAGAAGCTTAAACCCTAGTTTATGTGTTGCTTCATAAGGGGCTGGTTTGGATCCATATGTTTCATGCTATGGTTAGGTTTACCTTAATACTTTTGTTGTAGTTGCGGATGCTTGCAATAGAGGTTAATCATAAGTGGGATGCTTGTCCAAGTAAGGACAACACCCAAGCACCGGTCCACCCACATACCAAATTATCAAAGTACCGAACGCGAATCATATGAACGTGATGAAAACTAGCTTGACGATATACCCATGTGTCCTCAGGAGCGCTTTACATCATATAAGAGTTTGTCTAGGCTTGTCCTTTGCTACAAAAAGGATTGGGCCACCTTACTGCACCTTATTTACTTTTGTTACTTGTTGCTCGTTACAAATTATCCTATCACAAAACTATCTGTTACCACTTGTTTCAGTACTTGCATAGAATACCTTGCTGGAAACTTCTTATCATTTCCTTCTGCTCCTCGTTGGGTTAGACACTCTTACTTATCAAAAGGACTACGATGGATCCCCTATACTTGTGGGTCATCAAGCTAACAAAGTGTGCAAGCTCTAGCAATCCATTTATGGACTGGTGCAAGCCTCTCGGAGTTGGAATAAACGTTTTGATAGTGTGATCAAAGCATATGGGTTTATACAGACTTTTGGAGAAGCCTGTATTTACAACAAAGTGAGTGGGAGCTCTGTAGCATTTCTAATACTATATGTGGATGACATATTGCTAATTGGAAATGATATAGAATTTCTGGATAGCATAAAAGGATACTTGAATAAGAGTTTTTCAATGAAAGACCTCGGTTAAGCTGCTTACATATTGGGCATCAAGATCTATAGAGATAGATCAAGACAATTAATTGGACTTTCACGAAGCACATACCTTGAAAAAGTTCAAAATGGATCAAGCAAAGAAAGGGTTCTTGCCTGTATTACAAGGTGTGAAGTTGAGTCAGACTCAATGCCCGACCACTGCAGAAGATAGATAGAAAATGAAAAGTGTTCCCTATGCTTTAGCCATCGGCTCTATCATGTATGGAATGATGTGTACCAGACCGAATGTGTGCCTTGCTATTAGCTTAGCAGGGAGGTACCAAAGTAATCCAGGAATGGATCACTGGACAACGGTCAAGAACATCCTCAAATACCTGAAAAGGACTAAGGATATGTTCTCATTTATGGAGGTGACAAAGAGCTCGTCGTAAATGGTTACGTCGATGCAAGCTTTGACACTGATTCGGACGATTCTAAATCGCAAACCGGATACATGTTTACATTTAACGGTGGAGCTGTCAGTTGGTGCAGTTCTAAACAAAGCGTCGTGGCGGGATCTACGTGTGAAGCAGAGTACATAGCTGCTTCGGAAGCAGCGAATGAAGGAGTCTGGATGAAGGAGTTCACATCCGATCTAGGTGTCATACCTAGTGCATCGGGTCCAATGAAAATCTTTTGTGACAAAACTGGTGCAATTGCCTTAGCAAAGGAATCCAGATTTCACAAGAGAACCAAGCACATCAAGAGACGCTTCAATTCCATCCGGGACCAAGTCCAGGTGGGAGACATAGAGATTTGCAAGATACATACAGATCTGAATGTTGCAGACCCGTTGACTAAGCCTCTTCCATGAGCAAAACATGATCAACACCAAGACTCCATGGGTGTTAGAATCATTACTGTGTAACCTATATTATTGACTCTAGTGCAAGTGGGAGAGTGAAGGAAATATGCCCTAGAGGCAATAATAAATTTTATTATTTATTTCCTCATATCATGATACAAATTTTATTATTCATGCTAGAATTGTATTAACCGGAAACATAATACATGTGTGAATATATAGACAAACATAGTGTTACTAGTATGCCTGACTTGACTAGCTCGTTGATCAAAGATGGTTGAGTTTCCTAGCCATAGACATGAGTTTTCATTTGATTAATGGGGTCACATCATTAGGACAATGATGTGATTGACTTAACCCATTTTTTTTACTTAGCACTTGATCGTTTAGTTTACTGCTATTGCTTTCTTCATGACTTATACATGTTCCTATGACTATGAGATTATGCAACTCCCGATTAATGGAGGAACACTTTGTGTGCTACCAAACTTCACAATGTAACTGGGTGATTATAAATGTGCTCTACAGGTGTCTCCTATGGTACTTGTTGAGTTGGCATAGATCGAGATTAGGATTTGTCACTCCGATTGTCGGAGAGGTATCTTTGGGCCCTCTCGGTAATGCACATCACTATAAGCCTTGCAAGCAATGTGACTAATGAGTTAGTTGCGGGATGATGCATTACGGAACGAGTAAAGAGACTTGCCGGTAACAAGATTGAGCTAGGTATTGAGACACCGACGATCGAATCTCGGGCAAGTAACATACCGATGACAAAGGGAACAACATATGTTGTTATGCGGTTTGACCGATAAAGATCTTCGTAGAATATGTAGGAGCCAATATGAGCATCTAGGTTCCGCTATTGGTTATTGACCGAAGACGTGTCTCGGTCATGTCTACATAGTTCTCGAACCGTAGGGTCCGCACGCTTAAAGTTCTATGACGATCGGTATTATGAGTTTTTGTGTTTTGATGTACCGAAGGTAGTTCGGAGTCCCGGATGTGATCACGAACATGACGAGGAGTCTCTAAATGGTCGAGACGTAAAGATCTATATATTGGACGACTATGTTCGGACACCGGAAAGGTTCCGGAAGGTTTCGGACATATACCGGAGTACCGGGGGTTACCGGAACCCCCCGGGGAGTTAATTGGGCCTCATGGGCCCTAGTGGGAGAAGAGGAGGGGCGGCCAGGGCAGCCACGCGCCCCCTCCCCCTCTAGTCCGAATTGGACAAGGAGGGGGGCGGCGCCCCCCTTTTTCCTTCTCTTCCTCTCTCCCTTCCTTTCCTTCTCCTACTCCTACTAGGAAAAGAGGAGTCCTACTCCCGGTGGGAGTAGGACTCCCCCCTTGGCGTGCCCTCCTCCTGGCCAGCCGCCTCCCCCTAGATCCTTTATATACGGGGGCAGGGGGCACCCCATAGACACAACAATTGATCATTGATCTTTTAGCCGTGTGCGGTGCCCCCCTCCACCATAATCCACCTCGGTCATATCGTAGTGGTGCTTAGGTGAAGCCCTGCAATGGTAGCTTCATCAACATCATCATCACGCCATCGTGCTAACGAAACTCTCCCTCGAGCTCTACTGGATCGTGAGTTCGCGGGACGTCACCGAGTTGAACGTGTGCTGAACGCGAAGGTGTCGTACGTTCGGTACTGAGGATCAGTCGATCGTGAAGACGTACGACTATATCAACCGCATTGTCATAACGCTTCCGCTTAACGGTGTACGAGGGTACGTGGACAACACTCTCCCCTCTCGTTGCTATGCATCACCATGATCTTGTGTGTGCGTAGGAATTTTTTTGAAATTACTACGTTCCCCAACAGTTTGACCGAAAGATCTTCATAGAATATGTAGGAGCCAATATGAGCATCCAGGTTCCGCTATTGGTTATTGACCCGGAGATGTGTCTCGGTCATGTCTACATAGTTCTCAAACCCGTAGGGTCCGCACGCTTAACGTTCGATGGCGATTTGTATTATGAGTTATGTGATTTGATGACCAAAGTTTGTTTGGAGTCTCGGATAAGATCACGGACATGACGAGGAGTCTCTAAATGATCGATACATAAAGATTGATATATTGGACGATGTTATTCGGACACGGGGAGTTCCGCAAGGTATCGGATAACTATCAGAGTGCCGGAGGGTTATCGAAACCCCCCGGGGGAACTAATGGGCCTTGATGGGCCTTAGTGGGGAGAGAGAAGGGCCAAAAGGGGGCTGGCCGCGCCCCCCACCCCTTGGGTCCGAATTGGACTAGGGGAAGGGGGCGGCGCCCCCCTTTCCTTCCCTTCCCCCTCTCCCTTCCTTCTTCCCCCTTTTCCTTAGGTGGAATCCTACTAGGACTTGGAGTCCTAGTAGGACTCCCCTCTCCTGGCGCGCCCTAGAGGGCCGGCCGGCCTCTCCTCCCCTCCTTTATATACGGGGGCAGGGGGCACCCTAGAGCACACAAGTTTCTCTTAACCATGTGCGGTGCCCTCCTCCACAGTTACACACCTTGGTCGTATCGTCGTAGTGCTTAGGCGAAGCCCTGCGCCGGTAACTTCATCATCACTGTCACCACACCGTCGTGCTGACGGAACTCTCCCACGGCCTCAACTGGATCAAGAGTTCGAGGGGCGTCATCGAGTTGAACGTGTGCTGATCACGGAGGTGTCGTATGTTCGGTACTTGGATCGGTTGGATCGCGAAGATGTTCGACTACATCAACCGTACTAAACGCTTCCGCTTTCGGTCTACGAGGGTACGTGGACACACTCTCCCGTCTCGTTGCTATGCATCTCCTAGATAGAACTTGCGTGATCGTAGGTAATTTTTTTTAGAATACTGCGTTCCCCAACAGTTTAGTGTACTGAAGAAAAGCTTATTCAGAGACGGGAGGGGGGTATGAATGTGTTGAGCGGGATCCTCAGATGTTATCCAACTAGGAAAAGATTGAGAATCATTTCTGACAAAAGAGTGAAGTTCTGGGTATTTGTTGATCAGAGGTTCATCCAAGCACTTGTCATGCAAAAGGATAATATTTTGTCCATTTCACATTTTACGGTTACAATGTTTCACGAACTGTAGCACCCGCGCAACATCACAACAACCATAACCCCAAAAATCCATCAAATCAAAACGGAAACACGTCACCCAGAACCCACTGACCAAACACCCCATCAACATCGAACCTCAAGAGCCAGGATGACATGACCTCTCCTCATGGCCTATCTCCAGACCGGAACTAAAAGAAGTATCACAGCAAAAGGGAAAACAAAGGATGGTTGATGAGCTAATCTAAATGCAGTCACATGGCATGAAGTAGTTCCTGCACATACTTGTTGAACTCACAACATTTTTTGGTGGCCTCGGTGATGTGGAAAGCAATCTTGGGCTAGGTGTAACAAGGGTCTTGACATGTAGGGATGAGCAGAAAAACCATGAGCCAAAACTGGATCAGAAAAACTGAGACCGAAGTTGAAAAAGATTAGCAAATGTTCAAAACCTAACTTAGCTCATTGGGCCAAGATATTGCATCAAGGCCTAGCAAACTAAGCAGAATAGGCAATAGCCCATCTACCAACTACACCTACACAAATAGTCATGCATCAGCCCAAACGTACATAACCCTCAACCCTAATGTGTTCCATTCTTCATCATAGTGTCGCCACCTCCAGTCACCTACCTCGCATAGTCCCAGCAACCGCAAGCGCCCAGTACGCGGCGGTGATCATGTCTTCTTCATGCTCGAAGGTTGTGCGCATATCTCCTGCGCACATCGGCCGATCGTTTGCATGGTTTCCACGCGCGACAGCCATGGATCCTTCATGGTCGAAGATGGCATTTGTAGCACTCACATAGCGGTCGGTGACCCACCTGCAACAGTTTGTAACTAGAGTTTCTTCATCCTACCATTTTTGTTCATGCTTGATTCCTGCTTGTATGTTCCAGCGTTTCTTCCTCAAGATTTGATTCCTGATTTATTCCTCCAGTAAAAATCGGTACTCCTCGGTCATGACCGAGGACCGAACCGAGTTCTTGGTGCAAAAAACAATTGATTTTGCATTTGTCGAGTAACTGATCAGTCATCACATATACGAATGAACCAAATTTATTTCTTACTTGAAGAGCCGAAGCGATCCGTTCGATAAGACTGAATGCCCTGTCTAACCAAAATCCCATGGAGTGACCAAAGGGACCCACCGAGACGACGACCAAGTCAAAATCGTGGGGGTGCAAAATCTTAAATTGGACACCTCAATTGATTGTGAGAGCTTCAACCCCAAGGGAGCTTAGTGAATTAAAGGTTATATCGCTCGTTCTGAACAATAACTATAGCTCACTAATTTGAGCCATTTCTTTGGGTTGGTCCATTAGCACTACACTAAGCGGACACACAGAACGGTTTTAGAAAGCTTCCGGAACCTTTCGCCTGGTTTTGGGAAGGTTCTACAAGGTTTACTCTTCTTTCTTTTATTTTTTACTTTTTTGTTTCTTTTTTGTTTTAAAATTACATCAAAAAATTATATTAAAAATAACATAAATTCATGAACACTTTTCAAAAATTTGAATTTTTACGAATTTTTATTTTCTTGAAATATGAGTTTTTTCTAAGTGCGCCCATAGTTTTAAATTTTGCGAACATTCCTTATATCTAACATCATTCTTCGAATTCATAGTTTTTTCTTCCCGAACATTTTTTCTAATTCATGGATATTTTTAAATTCATAAAGGATATTTACATTCATGAATATTTTTCACATCCACAAACAATTTCTAAATTTTCCATTTTTTGAATTTGGAATTTTTAAAATTCATTAACATTTTTTGAATTAGTGAACTTCTTTTCAACTTCGCATACATTTTTCAATTCTTGAACTTTTCTCAATTTGCAAAGATTTTTCAAATTCACAACTTTATTTTCAAATTTTTGAACTTTTCTCAATTCAAGAACATTTGTTCAAATTCTCAAATAGTTTTCTAAATTTGTGAACTTTTTTCAGTCATTGAACATTTTTTCTAATTGGCATTTTTTTCTTTGAATGGATGGTAATTTTTCGAGTCCGTGAATATTTTTTGAAGTCCCGAACATGTTTATAAATTTGTGAATGTTTTTTAATTCTTGAACATGTTTAAATCTGTGAAGATTTTGTTCTTGAAAGTAATGGATTTCCACTAAAAAGAGGTATTCAATGGACTAAGGTTTTCTGTTTTTACAAACATTTCCCATTTCAAATTTTTATTTTGATACTTATATTTCTTCCAACATGATAGAGGCATAGCACAAACAAATGGCGCGTAACTAACAGAAAACCCATGGGGAAGAAAGAAAATGAAGCAGAATGAAAACCATGGAGAAGAAAGAAATAAAAAACATAAAACCGTGAAGAAGAGGATTTCTTTTGTCTCGTATGTCAATTACGGGCTTCCACTATAGATGGGTTAAGTGACCAACCGCAAGCGATGTCATATCAGCTCGTAGCGTCGAGCAATCCAACAGATCCTACGGCACCTCGGGCGTGGTATTGAGCTTGCCCACTCAGGTTGTTCCCTTGACTAGTAATCCCTCCGTTCCAAAATAGATGACCCAACTTTATACTAAATTTTAGTATAAAGTTGGGTCATCTATTTTGGAACGGAGGGAGTATTTTCTTGTGTATTATGTTGCTAGTTTTATCGGTTTCCTTTTGTTTTTTATCATTCTTTATTTTAACTGTTCATCTTTCTTATAAATTCACATAATATTAAATTTTAGAACAATTTTAAATTTTCAGCATTTTTGACCCAGTGAATGTATTTAAAAATTAATGAACATGGTATATTTAAAATATAAATATGTAAATAATAGTGAATATTTCCTAAATCATTAAATTGTTTATCAATTCAGGGAAAAAATATAAATTCACGAACATTTTATTCATTTTCGGATAATTTAGTGTCTTTTTTATAATCCTCGAAGATTTTCTATTTTGAAAAATTAAATCGCAGTTTTTTGAAAAAATCATAAATGTTTTGTAAAAACAAGAACATTGTTTTCCAAATTTCTGCACTAACCAATTTTTTAAGCCGGTTTTGGGGAAAACCGGCTCAGGCCGAAGATGGGATGAGCAGCCGTTGCCAACAACCTGAAACAAAAAGCACGGTGGTTGGGCTGGGTTTGGGCTCCACCAAATGTAGAGCCCGAAAGCCTGAAATAAACCCAAAATACCTAAAAAGGGGGGGAGGGGGGGGGGTTCATAAACATATATAGTTATAATATTGTACTATTATGGTTGCGCGCCAGATTATTCCATCACTTGCACTAACTATTTTATATAACTAAATCACATACCATCATTTATTAAGCTGAATCCATTTTTAAAATGTATATTCCGTTGCTGTGGTGGATTTATATTGTCAAAAAAAATTCATAGTGGACTGTAAAAAAGATATTAAGTAGTTGCGCAAAAAAAAGATATTAAGTAGTTGCGCAAAAAAAGATATTAAGTAAAATAATTACCCCAGATAGCTTTTCTATGATCAGATGTCCAAAATCAAGTAGGTTTAATATTCATAAAAAAATCTCAGACAAAAGTGAATCAATCACATGAAGATATCGCTAATGGATTAATGAGAATAGTAAAAATGGCATAGCGTGTCAAGGATGCATAGGGGAAACAGCCGGTGCACCACAACATTGGTGCTACCGGTGAACCCGATTCTTATGATTGAAGTGGACTGGGAAAATATCTGGTGCACCGGAGCTTGTGGAGCTAACTGCTACCGGTGCACCGAACTCATACTCTGCTTTTAAAATGTTCAAAAAAATTGTGAATTTTTTTAGCACACTCGCACAACATCAATGTAGGTTGTCACAAAGTTTCAAGTCAAAATTCCAAACATAACTCCAAAACAAAAAATGACAAATTTAACACTGAATATTACATAACATAACTTGGGCTTTAGATTTGGCCCATTATCACACCGATGCCAATTTTATCATTTTTGTATCTCAAGAAGTATTTCAAAGTTTTATATAAGTTTTGTGACATCATATATTGATGTTGCGTTAACATGCTAGAATTTTTTTTCAGATTTTTTAAAATATTTTATGGCATCCGGTGCACTGGTAGCACCACAAATGTGGGTGCACCGGATACATTCCCGGAGTGGACTACTGGAAATCTTGGGCAGAAATTCAGGGAGTGAAGCGGGGAGAGCGTATCTGGTGCACCAGACCTGGTTGCACATTAAAAAAATGTTCAATTTTTTATATTAGGCTCGTATTGATGTCAAAATTTTCATTTTGTATCCATGCAGTGTTTCGAATCTTGATATAAAATTTCATAACATCGAATGATGTTGTGTCAATGCACTAATTCTTCTTCAGATTTTATCAAACATTTTTGAATGTACAACCAGAGTCCGGTAGCATCAATTGCCCCGGTGCACCAGATACGCTCTCCTGAAGCGGGTGGGCTAATGAATGCCATTGATGTGTTTGAAGTACGGCTAGGGTGCAGCTAAAGCAACGGTGTCCCCCATCGACTGGTTCATGTGATGTGAGCTGTGCAAATATACTGGAGTGCTATCCTAGCAAGCAACGATGGGACAAAGTATGTCGTTGACAAGAATAATACAGTACATAAATAATTAGAAATGAATTATCATGTAGGATTGCATTATCATGTCTAGGAATAATACATAAATAATTTTATATATCAATATCTATTGCGCCATACAAAAAAATGGATTTTTGTCCATAGAAAAGTTCTTTACAAATGTAATGTGAAAATATTTTAAAAATCTGATGGTATACAATCCCACCACTGAAATGACCCACATGGAAAATATATTCCAATAAATATCTTTCGAATCAATTGGGCTCTTATGTTTGTTTTTTAACTTGAAAACTTGTGAGCTGTGACATTGACACCCGTAATGCCTTCAAGTTACAATCACCATCTCAAAAAGACAGAAAAACATACTTGGAAACATTACCATGTCCGACAGCATGGCTGAGATTCCTAGTTACTTGAGCGAAAATAACATCTTCATTGATTCATATTTCATAGAGCTGGAGGGTCGACTTCATAAAAGAAGAAATGACTTTCTCGCAAATTGCTACCTGATATGACACGGCACATACTCTTCTTGCCTATCTTTTTAGCTATACTCGTTCTAACTCTTTCCAGTTCAGGACGAATCAACAAGACAGAAGCCATCTCGGATACGCATGCAGTTCCATAACCGGACCGGAGCATCACCAGGAGTGGCTACCCTCTTTCGCATCAAAGTTTCGACAGAAATGGGCTTCCTCTTGCATCACTCCACAAAATCGCCCTGCAAAGATTTGATGCAAAATTGTGAACATCCTAGTGCGGATTAGAAGTTCCTAGCAAGAGTAACATGAGCACAGGAGGCAAAGATTGAGTGGTTATTTTGTGTGTTTACCTCAGCATGCACGTGAGCACTAGATTTCTAGTGATTGTCCCTGCCTCTCTGGTATGAAAACTTCTTGCCACACCCAGAGAATCAGATTGGATTGTCCAAACTGGATTTCTGAAGTTCAAAGTTGTTGAAAATGAAAAAACAGAGTGGTTTTCCAATTTATTGTAGAGAAATATCCATGAGACAAGTCAAAATGTACGATTGCATACACACCTTTGAAATGAGCATTTGCAATCTCCCAGGTTGCATTTAATCCTCTAAGTGACAAATTAGCCGTTACCCATTAGCTGATGCCGCTAGAAGTCTTCTTAAGCTGTTTAGTGCCACAGACACCGCACTGCACATATCGATGACTAGTTTGGTTATGGGCCTTGAAGCACTCCACATTAGAAGTCTTGATGCAGCAGTAACATCATAAGATTAGAAACGTCAACTTACAAGATTGAGACTGCTAGGCAATTCTTATTACACTAAGAAAACTAAACACGGAAATTTTATAGAAACTCAGTTTCTCACCATGTGATTCCTCGTGTTTCTGTAACTTGAAAGCATATTTGAAAGTCTTCCCATGGTTAACCTCTGGATAGATGGACTACTCTTGTATCCAACGCAAAGTTCAGTTAACATTTATGCATACTGAGGGCCATCCTCATGAATTTCTTGAACAGAGCATATAAATAGTTTTCCTTGATGATTAAGTAGATGGCGGTTCAAATAGTTCATACAGCGAAGGGTCTCTGTAACAGTTTTGAAAGGGACACATATCAGAATTATTTAAAGCCACTCAATCTGATTTGCTTCCGACAAAACATGATTTTTCCCATAGAGACAGTGCAACATCATACATCAGATCTTGGATTTTACATGTTTATCTGGAATAACACCCCTAAATGTGCCCAATTTCGTTGACTGTGACCTGCTTCACTTCCTGAAAGAACGACCTAAGACTCCAGCTCAATGAAAATTTGTTTGCCAATGGTTTCAAAATGAATTTCCTTTTGTTCAGGGGAAAAGCCATGTGTGGTCTTGGATCAGCTTGTCAACATGGATCACATAATTGTTGAGAAACACAGCACATAAAACAAAAATGACTGCCACATACGTGATGCCAAGTCGTTGCAGCAGAGCTTGAGTATTGCTAAAAAAATCCATTCCCTTGGTCAAATGATGCTTTTGTGTAGTACAGCCTCCCCTTTTTCTGCCCTTGCCTTGGGCGTGCATTACGGATTCAAGTGATTTTTGGCAACGAAATAAAGGAGACCCAACCACAATCTGTCCACAAACTCATCAACCATAACAAGCAGCTCAGAAGCCAATTTGCTCTATTGCAAACAGAATGCCCGTTTTTAATCATTTCCTTTATGAGCTCCCTGTACAAAACTGCAATGTCCTGGCCTTCAACCGTACCCATGAGTTACACAATTTCTTTGTTGCAAGATATTACCAATACAAAGATACAGACATCTTCCAGTACTGTTAGGTACCCATGTCCACCAAGCTCTCCTCTGAGCTCCTGGAGTGCCTTCTCATTTTCCTTCTCTCGAGAGCTTTGGAAGATCTTGCGGGCTAGGATACAAACATCAAAATTCTCTGATCCACAGACCCACCTCTGCAGTTGGAAATGATTCTGGATATAGGGTCAGTGTAGGTGAGTGTGCCAAGGTGGTCTTGCCCAATCCACCCATTCCAACATTGGGAAGGGCCATGAGACTATTAGTGATAGGTTGACCAGTTAAGAGTCTGTAGAATGGCATGCTTCTCTTAATCTCTTGATTGGCCTATAATGTTCTCTGGGTCAACCAATGACAGAATCTATTTACCGCTACTGCTTGGGTGTCGGCCCTTGTTGCCATATTTAAACACAAAGGCATTCATATTATGGAATATAAAACGACTGTGATCTGGAAAGAGCTTTCATCACATCAAAGCCGACCTCGGAGTAGTGTCCCTACTTGGGTTGGCCGCAAAAACCTCGTACTTGAACTCGTCGAAGACTGACTTCATTCTCCTTGTAAGCACCTTGAGCTCCTTGAGCTAGGCCTTGACCCATTCCCAGTGGGTTGCTGCCTTCTCGGCCTTGGTGATGACTCCAGGATGACTGGGAGCAGATTCAGCTTCAGGATCTTGTGCTGCGTCTCCATGCCCTTCATCACCTCGTATTAGTCTAGGATGTAGCTGGAAACCTTCTCCTTCACCATGGCCACCAGCAGCCCAACCACCATGGTTTGCAGGAATAATGGAATTTTGTTCGGACGTGATGTTGTCTGCGTGTGACAGACTGCCTGCATGTGCAGATGAAATGAAATTTGCTCAGAAAGTATAAGAAATAACCTCATGGCACATGTAAAATTTCTTCGATTACAGTTCATATAAATATCCTGGGAGGTTTAGGCTTTCAATGAATAGTTGCCCATCTCAAAAGCATCCTTGTCCGATAAGAATGGTGGCATCCCATTCCTTACCAATCATTTTCTGTCACGCCCTCACCATTGTCAATGGTGATGACGGACCACGAGTCGCCTGCCCCTGAAGAAGCCAGATCCAGCAGGCAGACCAAGCAAGCACCAGCGTGATTCTCAAGTCAGATGGCTCTGTGAGCTGGTATTGTGGAGCGTAAGCCCACATGTAAGATTGTGGTTACGTGTGTGATATAAGGGACACTGTTGGCCAGCATGTGGGGTGTGAAGAAATTGACTCTGAACATCTCTCGCTATTTTCTCTGCATCTGACCTACCTTCTCCTTCCTCCCTCCTGTACCACTCTTCCTCACCCAACTCTTGCTGTACCCTGTCAGCTATCAATGGATGAGACCCGGATCGTGACATTTTCCCCCTTCTTCCTTCACCTCTCTCCCCGCTCCATGGGCACCATGGCCTCAATGCCTCCCCCCTCCCCCACCCTATTAGTTTCGTGAGGTGAATCCAAGCATTCCCAAAGTAAATATTTTTTCTCAAGAATTCTCGCCACAATAACAAAATTGCGTGGAAATCTACCACGCAGCACATAACAGTAAAGGTTGCAGCTTGGTTTCCTGGCAGAGAAGTACTAAGAATGGAGCGCACCAAAACTGGAGAGGAATGCTTTAATTCCTCGAGCAGATGCTTTAATTCCTTACCCTCTATCACACGAGGCGGTGCTGCTGTCCTGCAGACTGAAGCGAAAGTTCACACTCAGTGAAATCTTGGTCGTACGTTTACCTACATGATGAGGAAAAATAGTTGAATCTTCAATATGAAGTAAAGCAGAAAGAAAAATCATACTGCAAATACCCTTCTCACATGTATGCAACAAAGCTAAAACAGTGGAACTGACAGCATAAAGTACATGAGATTCTGGCACGAGCTCCTGAATCTGCTAACTCAACATAGCATAGGCAACCTCAAAGACTCAAACATCCATTCTTCCAGGTCCAGTTTGCCCTGACATATAAAACAGATTTCTCAACATAGAATCAGTAACCTCAAATATCTGCGAGATTTACATTACTAAAAATGCATTCATATGAAGAAAAGTGAACACATTAGAGATTTTACAAAATCTCAAGATTGTATACCTTTCCCAAATCGCCATCAGAAGTCATTACCCCTAATATTCCATAGAAAATTTCTTTGAATATGCTGTGCAAAAATCCATAAGATAAAACACAACAAATCAAACAAAGAATTCATATGCAAAATCCTTTAAATCAAAGAAGCTCCTATCTTTTCCCGATCGCCATCAGAAGTAATTACCACTAAAATTGTAACCAGTCGTGTTAGACTATTTGCCTGCCTTTCCTCGCCCATCCAAGATTAAAAGATTCATAGACATGTCACTTTCATGTGATCTGGACACACTGCAAAATGAACTCAACCATACAAGTAGGAAGTTCGGATTTCTTATACAGTTGTTCTGGCAGGAGAGCTTTCGCAAGCAATAACATAACTGCTTTCTGAGGAGTTAGTCTCATATGCAGCATATCAACTAATCAACCAAACCCATCAAAAAACTGATACTTTGCAGGGAGCAACTTAATATCCTCCTGATGTTTCCCTTTCCTTGAAAAGAGAGACAACATCAATGAGGCAGTTGAAGCTTCAAGTGAGATACTCTTCCCATCAACTTTAGACAAATAATTGCCAGCCTTGGCTATCTCACCTTTTTCCAACAACATTCTGATGATATCATTTATAAGACGGGAACTGGGAACGATGCCACTGTTGTCTTTTGATGAAAACATATTGTCAGCATCTTCTACTGCTCCGCCTTTTAGAAGATTTCTTATCACTACTGCATAAGTAGATTCATTGGGCACCAACCCATTGGCTGATATTGTAGCAAACAATTCCTTTGCTTCTTCCTTTCTTTGAACCTTGTACATTGCATTAATCATGGTATTGAGTATTTCAATATTGAACTTCACATTCATTGCTCGCAATTTCTGGAACAGTGCAATCGCTTCATCTACACAATTATTTCTACAAAGACCTCCAAGTTTTATATTGTATATGAGAATGTCCACTGTTGTTCCACTTTCAATCATCTCATGGAACATTTCCATTGCAGCGACAGTTCTCCCAGCACGAAACAACCCATCCAACATGATGCCATATGTAACAGTGTCAGGTTTAATTCTCTTACGCGGCATTTCTCTAAACAAAGTCAAAGCATCATCAATCCTTCTGTTTTTAGAATAGCCATCAAGAAGTGTACTATAAGTAACAACATTAGGCTCAACACCAACTGATTCCATGACATCAAGTATTTTGAATGCTTTATCCATGTTCCCGACTAAGCAATATCCGTCAATCAGTGAATTAAATGTAATGACATTAGGCCTCTCACCTATGCCTATAACCAAGTCTAAGACATCATGTGCATCCATAACCCTTCCTTCTTTGCACAGACTGTTTATTACTGAATTGAAGAACACAATGTTAGGCCGAGGAATACCACCGTTCATCATTTCAAACATCAGCTCCTTAGCTTTAACCAAATCACCGTCTATGCAACAACCCTGAATCAGTGAGTGATAAACAGTTGTGTCCGGCTGTACTTCCAAGGCAGTCATCTCATTGAATTTCTCAATAGCATCGGTCAGCTTGCCCATTCTGGAAAGTGCTGCTATTACAATGGAATAGGTGACTACATCTGGACTTACTCCTTGTCCCCGCATTTCAGTAAATATCAGCATAGCTTCTTCTGTCATTCCACGTTTTGCATATCCATTAATTAATATGTTGAAAACATGGCAGTCAGCTGCAATACCGTTGCTTTCCATTGAATAAAAGACATCAATCATATCAGCGAAGCATCCTTCAGTACCATACCCATGAAGCAAAATACAGTATGATACGATATCTGGTTTGTGGCCCTTGGCAGTCATGGAATCAAGAAATTCTGCAGCTTCCTTGCTTCTCCCATGCTTGCAAAGGGAGGCCAGGAACGAGTTGCGAGTGACAATATCTAGTATAAGGCCCCGGCTTTTCATTTCTCTGAGCAATTTAGCAGCCTCTTTCCACCTCCCAGATGTGGAATATCCATGGATCATGCAACTATATGTCACATTATTGGGTTGAACACCTTTGTTAACCATCTGCTGAAGCACTAGCTCTGCCTTGTCCATTGCTCTGGCCTTGCACAATGCATCAATGATTGAACTATATGTCCACACATTGGGCTCAACACCTTGCTGCATCATTTCATGGAACAGATTGCATGCCTTGCCTATTTCACCTTCCTTAAAGAAGCCATGGATGACTGTGCTATACGCCACCACGTTGGGGGAGCAGCCACCTCCTTCTTTCGCCATCATATGGAGCAGGTCGAGCCCCTGCTGACTCATGCTATTGTCGCATAAGCTCTTCAGAACAGTGGAGTATGCGAAGGCGTCAGGCACACAGCCGAGCTCGGGCATCCTATGAAGCAGCACGTTCACAGCCTCATCCGTCCGTTTTGCGTAGCAGAGGCACTTGAGGAAGGTGGTGGCGGTGATCTCGTTTGTCTTGAGGCCTGTCCTGAGGAGGCGACCGAAGAAGGCAAGACCTAGGTCCGGGCGAGACGTGCGGCAGCAGCAGTCCATGAGGATGCCGTAGGTGTGGACTGTGAGAGGCGCCACCCGCACGACGGCTTGTTCTCGGCACAAGCGGTTGAAGAGGGCGACGACGAGGACAGGACCATCTCTGATGCAGGCGGGGGCGGCAGAGGACGTAGCACGTGCGAGGGCGGCGAGGAAGCCGTTGAGGGAGCGCCCCGGCATCATTGTTTCCATGCAGCAGCAATTCCGGTCCCCGGTATCATTCCTCGCCCCGTTGTTCCGCCTCCGCCTCCGCCGATCCTTCACGACGCCGATGTCCAACATCCGCCTCCTCCGCCGCAGCTCCTCCTCCACCTCCACCCCCACCGTGTGTTTTGATTTTCGGCCGCAAAATGTGGATTTCGGCCGAATTTCGGCCATCTCGGCTTGAGGCAAAAAGTGTATGTAGGCCGAAATTGCTCAAATTTGGTAAATTTTGGTTAAATTTAAGTCAAATCGCAGTCAAAATTTGGTCAAATTTCAGCCAAAAATTTTGAAAATGGCCGAAATTCGGCCATCTCGGCCTAGGGCGAAAAAAAGCTCAAACCGAAAACCAAAACACAGCCCCCACCTCGTGGTCCTCGCGTTCATGGTCTCCCCACGCAGCCTTTGCCGCGGCCACAGAGCGTGTCCGCGCCGGGACGCTGAACCAAGACGACGCACACCACCTGTTGCGCAGTGGAGAGAGCTTTGCTACTTTTTGTCAGTTCGAACGCAGGCGGAGGTTTCTGCAGTCACACAGTTTCCATGCCCTATTGTCATGCTTAATCACGGTATCTTTGTTCATTCTTCTCTAGAGCCCATCTCTAGCAGCAGATCCTTTAAAATGGCGGAACTGAAAACGCGTTTTTCAGTTCGCGAAAAATGCATTTTAAAGATTGATTTAAGCTGCGGCCGAATAAACCCCTCGAACTTAAATTGTAAAATCGAATATTCGTTTATATTTTTTCCCACGCCTTCTTCTTCCTCCCGTCCGTGTCCGCGGTTAGTTAGAGATGCTCTGAACACGTATACGTACATCTAATTTGACAAATTGAACGCATGCGCACGACACGTACGTACGTTCACCCGTGCAGCACTAGGGGTGTGTTTGGTAGCATGTATGGACCTAGCCTAGTTGTTCTCATGTCATACATGCTGAGTGTAGACATGCTGAGTCCATGCAGTTGCTGTTGTTTGGCAGTGATGTATGCGTTGAGACATGCTGAGCTGAGATTTTGTTTGGTAGCCTGCATGTGTTTAGACATGCTGAACAATTTCGAATTCTGAATATATTTTTTGAATGATGAACAAAATTGAAAAAATCTCAACACAAATTTAAACATATTTTGAAAATTTAAATAATATTTGATATTCTAAACTTTTTTGGAAAATTAAAATAAATTTTGAAATTCTTTTTTTAATTTGAACATATTTGAAATTACGAGTTTTTTTGAAAATTTAAACAAAATTTGAAAATTTTATAAAAAAAATTCTACTTTTTCAAAATTCAAACAAATTTTGATTTCCTTTTGAAATTCTGAACATTTACGATTTTTTTAGAAAAATTGAAATTTCAAATATTTATTGAAAATTCAAACAAATTTTGAAATTATGATTTTTTAAAAAATTTAAACAATTTTGATATTCAAACTTTTCATTTTTTCTGAAATTCTAAGGTTTTTCAAAAATTTAAACAAATTTTGAAATTCTGATTCTTTTTGAAAAAATAAACATATCTGGACGTGGTCTGGTCGGTGGGGACGAGTGTCAGGGCCAGCATAGCTGCCTCGATGCACCCTGTCTGGGGTGCATGAGATGAGCATGGCTGAGGACACTTTTATGCATCAGATGAGCATCGCTCAGATGAGCCCATGCACCCTACCAAACAAGCAAAAGTGGGTCGGATTGGGAATTTTTGCCCTCATGCACCCTCCATGCACCCTACCAAACACACCTTAGGTGTTGGCGACGTCCCGTGCTTTGGTGGTGCCATGAGCATCTTCGGCGTCGTCCCCAACTCTGTGCCCAACGCCCCCTATCTGTCGTGCCGCTTCCTGCTATCCAACAACTGCACCACCATCCCGCCCATCCCGGCTGGAGTCGCTGAAAGAACATGCGGTGCCCTCATGTTTGGTTTTGGTAATTGATGACAATCTCTATGGACTAATGGTTGCCTTGAGTTATATTTGAAGGTTTTGTCCATAGGCTTTTCTTGGAGTACATGTGTTGGTTTCAAGGAGAGTTTGTGTCGACCAAGGTGTTATTCAAGGAATTATCCAAAGATTGGTCATGTGAGAGTTGAGCTTATTGCAAGCATGTCTTGAAGAAGAAGATTGTGTGATCATTCATGTCTACCTTCAAGACATCATTCAAATGAAGAGAATTGGAAAGGTTCAAGGATGATCAAGACTAAGTCAAGAGTGAATCAAGTTGATCAACTCACAAAGCGCAGAAGATGTACCGAGAGGGATCAAGTGATCCCATGGTATGGTAAGAATTGTCAATTACGCTTTGTGTACTAACCCATGGTCTTCGTGAGAGTTCTTTGTGGGGTTAGGTTGCGGTATGCAAGTTCAAGTGGAGCATCATGAAGAGATCAAATGCTTGAAGCTTGCCGTCCTTTGTGGTGATAATGGACTTGTGAAGATGTGCGGAAGAGTGGCTCACCCATAGTGGAGTATGGGGGAGCAATCAACTAGTCTTCATTGAGTCAACACAATCAAGAAAGGTAGTCCAACTTGAGGGAGTCAAGATTGTCATCATCTAGCTCAAGTGGACCATGTGTAAGGCAAATGTTTGCCCTTGATAGTTTTTCTATTTTACCGGTCTCATGTGAAGGAAATATGCCCTAGAGGCAATAATAAAGTTATTATTTATTTCCTTATATCATGATAAATGTTTATTATTCATGCTAAAATTGTATTAACCGGAAACATAATACATGTGTGAATACATAGACAAACAAAGTGTCACTAGTATGCCTCTACTTGACTAGCTCGTTAATCAAAGATGGTTATGTTTCCTAACCATGAACAATGAGTTGTTATTTGATTAACGGGATCACATCATTAAGTGAATGATCTGATTGACATGACCCATTCCATTAGCTTAGCACCCGATCGTTTAGTATGTTGCTATTGCTTTCTTCATGACTTATACATGTTCCTATAACTATGAGATTATGCAACTCCCGTTTACCGGAGGAACACTTTGGGTGCTACCAAACGTCACAACGTAACTGGGTGATTATAAAGGAGTACTACAGGTGTCTCCAAAGGTACATGTTGGGTTGGCGTATTTCGAGATTAGGTTTTGTCACTCCGATTGTCGGAGAGGTATCTCTGGGCCCTCTCGATAATGCACATCACTTAAGCCTTGCAAGCATTGCAACTAATGAGTTAGTTACAGGATGATGTATTACAGAACGAGTAAAGAGACTTGCCACCAACGAGATTGAACTAGGTATTGGAATACCGACGATCGAATCTCGGGCAAGTAACATACCGATGACAAAGGGAGCGACGTATGTTGTTATGCGGTCTGACCGATAAAGATCTTCGTAGAATATGTAGGAGCCAATATGGGCATCCAGGTCCCGCTATTGGTTATTGACCGGAGACGTGTCTCGGTCATGTCTACATTGTTCTCGAACCCGTAGGGTCCGCACGCTTAAGGTTACGATGACAGTTATATTATGAGTTTATGCATTTTGATGTACCGAAGGTTGTTCAGAGTCCCGGATGTGATCACGGACATGACGAGGAGTCTCGAAATGGTTGAGACATAAAGATTGATATATTGGAAGCCTATGTTTGGATATCGGAAGTGTTCCGGGTGAAATCGGGATTTTACCGGAGTACCGGAAGGTTACCGGAACCCCCCGGGAGCTATATGGGCCATGATGGGCCTTAGTGAAAAAGAGAAGAGGCAGCCTCTCATGGGCCGCGCGCCCCTCCCCTCCCTTGGTCCGAATAGGACAAGGAGAGGGGGCCGGCCCCTCTCTCTCTTTTCCCCCCTCCGCGAATCCTATTCCAACTAGGAATGGGGGGGGGGGGGGAATCCTACTCCCAGAGGGAGTAGGACTCTCCTGGCGCGCCCTCCTTGGCCGGCCAGCCTCCCCCCTTTAGTCCTTTATATACGGAGGCAGGGGCACCCCAGAGACACAAGTTGATCCACGTGATCTTTTCCTTAGCCGTGTGCGGCGCCCCCAGCCACCATAGTCCTCGATAATATTGTAGCGGAGTTTAGGCGAAGCCCTGCTGCAGTAGTACATCAAGATCGTCACCACGCCGTCGTGCTGACGGAACTCTTCCCCGACACTTTGCTGGATCGGAGTCCGGGGATCGTCATCGAGCTGAACGTGTGCGAAAACTCGGAGGTGCCGTAGTTTCGGTGCTTGATCGGTCGGGCCGTGAAGACGTACGACTACATCAACCAAACGCTTCCGTTGTAGATCTACTAGGTATGTAGATCACACTCCCCCCCTCTCGTTGCTATGCATCACCATGATCTTGCATGTGCGTAGGAATGTTTTTGAAATTACTACGTTCCCCAACATCATGATGGTAGTTGGGAGACCGGGTTATAGGATCGATTGTCGTACTATCAAGGGGGGCTCTCGATGAGTAGCTTGATCGTATCGTTCGTAGAGAGCTCAAACCATTGCATCCTTGCATCATCTTTCTTGGTTCTTGTTTGGTTCTCTTTGTGAGTCTTAGAGCTTATGGTCATCTTGATGACAAGCTCGAGTTCATCGAAAACGGAGTTCACATGCATCTTCTATGATGTTTTCGATGTTGGAGGTTTTGCCGGTTCTTCTCGGTTGGAGGTTTCACTCCTCTATTTGTTGGCATACCTCCCCTGCCTCTTCTTACTATATTTTGATGCTACTCGTCGTCTTGTTTCCAACAAGCTTGAGTTTGCTCAATTCGGAGCTCATATGCAGAAGTTATGGCAGTTCTGGTTTTCTTAAGAGTGGTTTTTGTCTGGTCCCAGCGGTAGTACCGCGTGCCCCAGCGGTAGTACCGCTTGGAGCTCTCAGCCGTTGTACCGCTGCTTCCGGGCGGTGGTACCGCCAACTTGCTCAGCAAAGACTTGGGCGGTTGTTCCGGCCAGGCACCGCCCAAGTACCGGTCAGGCCTCTGTTTTGATGCGGTACTCGGGCGGTGGTGGCCCGGTTGGTCCGGTCGTACCGGTACCACCGGTGTCCGGAGCGGTTCGACCGCTCAGGACTTAGTCGCCCGAGCGCTCAAGGCCATGCGGTTGCACCGGCCCGGTACCGCTCGACTACCGCACTCAGGGGTGACTCCCTTCTGTTCCTATGCGGTGGTTGAGCGGTGGCTGGGCGGTTGGTCCGGTTGTTCTTCTCAACCGGTGCTACCGCCTGATCGCCCGGTTGTACCGGGACCAGGAGCGGTAGTACCGCTCGTGTGCGGGCTGAGCACATAACGGTTGGATTTTCCCCCTCCTATAAAAGGGGGTCTTCTTCCCCATTGAACCTAACCTTTTGAGCTCGTGTTCTTCCCCCATTGTTGACCTTCTTTGAGCTTGCTAACTCTCAATCCCTCCATGAATTCTTGCTAGTTTTTGAGGGAAAAGAGAGAGGAGATCTAGATCCACATTTCCACCAATCACTTTCTCCTCTATGTGAGGGGAACCCCTTGGATCTAGATCTTGGAGTTCTTGGTGTTCTCCTTCTTGTTCTTCCTCTCATTTTCCTCCCTAGCATTAGTTGCTCCGGTGGGATTTGAGAGAGAAGGACTTGGGCACTCCGTGTGCCCTTGCCATTGCATTTGGTGCATCGGTTTGAGTTCTCCACGGTGATACGTGGAAGTGAAGTTTGAGAAGCTTATTACTCTTGGGTGTTTGGGCACCCTAGAGCTTGTTCCTCTTAGGTGCCTTGGCGCCCTAGACGGTTGGTGTTGTTCGGAGCTCAATCATTATGGTGTAAAGCTCCGGGCAAGCGTTGGGGTCTCCAATTAGGTTGTGGAGATCGTCCTGAGCAATTTGACGGGTACCGGTGACCGCCCCCAAGGGTTGCCAAAGTGTACGGGTTCGGTGACCGCCCCCAAGGGTTGCCATTTGTACGGGTTCGGTGACCGCCCTCAAGGGTCCCTTAGTGGAATCACGGCATCTTGCATTGTGCGAGGGCGTGAGGAGATTACGGTGGCCCTAGTGGCTTCTTAGAGAGCATTGTGCCTCCACACTGCTCCAAACGGAGATTAGCATCCGCAAGGGTGTGAACTTCGGGATACATCATCGTCTCCGTATGCCTCGGTTATCTCTTACCCGAGCTCTTTACTTATGCACTTTACTTTATGATAACCGTATTGTTTTTTGTCATATATCTTGCTATCGCATAGTTGCTTATCTTGCTTAGCATAAGTTGTTGGTGCACATAGGTGAGCCTAGTTGTTTTAGGTTTTGTGCTTGACAAATTAACCGCTAGGTTTATTCCGCATTTGTTCAAGCCTAAATCGTAATTATTTTAAAACGCCTATTCACCCCCCCCCTCTAGGCGACATCCACGATCTTTCAGTCGCCCTGCGCCAGGCCCCTCTAGATGTACCCCACGACCCAGACGAGTGCCTAGAGCCCTGAGACGGCGAGCGTGCCAGCGGCAGCGAGCCCTGCGACGACCAGCGTGACCCCCAGCGTAGCGAGCATGAGCACCGAACTGAAGAGAAGAACGAGAGGCGCCGCGAGCGTGACTCCGGCGAGCGTGGTCAGCAGGAAGAGGCTGGAAAGGCCCAGTAGCGCTTGCCGAGCGGGATGAGGAGCATGGCCGCGACCAGCACGGGTCACTGAAGAGCGCGGACCCCAAGCTCAGCCCCTCCATGCGTCGCAGCGGCTGGTACTGCTGCCGCTTCCCATCGTGTTGCTGGTGCGCGCGCTGATGCCGTCGTGGCCATGGTGAGCTCAGGCAATGAAGGTCGAGGAAGACGATGATAAGGCTTTGATCTGGCGAGCAGAGGCGGGGACGTGCGGGGCGGCGGCGGCCCTGACGGGTGGGGCGGCTTCCCAGATGAGCAGGGCAGCGGCCGGGGGCGGACGTGTGGGGCGGCTTCCCGAATGAGCAGGGCGGTGGCCGGGGACGGCCGGGGCGGCGGCCGGGAGCTAGCCATGAAGGTTCCGATGGCAGTTGGACTCCTACCAATGGTCTTTCGCATATACAGAACCCTCGGGTTGGCTCTGAAATCCTTATTTTCACAGGTTCGGTGGCGATGTTTACCACGCCCCTTAAAAAGAATTACAGGTCGCAGTCGTTTACGGGTTCTATTCGGGTCGCTTTTTTCGCCTAAGACTATAAATCTGTGGTTATTTTACAGTTTGGTATGTTTTAAGGGGTCTGCTAGCGATGCTTTTATAGCTCTATTTTTCATTTTCCTTTGTCTGACGAGTCAGACCCATAAGTCACTGGCTCGATGTTTTATTTTATATATTTTCCTTTTGACGAGAAAGCGTTTCATTCGCTTTCACTAGTAGAAAAAGGGCCTTCAGTCTCGGTTCATAAGGGCCTTTAGTCCCGGTTAGTCCCGGTTCAATCCAGAACCGGGACTAAACGGCGCGGCCACGTGGAGCTCCACCTTTAGTCCCGGTTGGTAACACCAACCGGGACTAAAAAAAAATTTATGTTTTTTTTTGAAAAAAAAATTGAATTTTTTTTATTTTCAAATTTCTGAATTATTTTAACCTCTAGTCTGTAATCACCACCCCTCATCACTTCTCAATTTATCCTCTAATCACCCCTCATCATTCCAAATCATCTAACTTCCCGAACGGTCACCCATCCTTCCCTCAGCCTAAGCACGCTTAACTTCCGGGTTCTATTCTCCCTCGCTCCAAGTCTGCACTTGTTGTTTTCCTGACAATACTAAGATGTCAATCCTATTAACCTTCAGGAATTTTGCTTGAGCATGAAGTGACACATTTCATAGTTTTATTTTGAAACTATTGTTTTAAAAAACAATAATTATTTAGTAATACTAATATTTCTTGAATAATTAGTTTGAGCATTGTTTGACCACATTTTGACCGTAGTTTGACCAGATTTGAAATAACTGAAATAATTATTTAGTAACACTAATATTTTAGAATAATTAGTTTGACCATTGTTTGACCATAGTTTGCCCAATGTTTGAATTTTTTTCGATTTTTTCACTCTAGATCTTAAAAGCCCCGTAACTTTTTTTCTATTAGGTTTTTGAGGATTTTGAAAATGTTTAACGAGGTTCCCCGGTTAAATTCGGATGTAACTTTTCGAGTAGATGATTTTTCATATAAAAAACTTTTTTATCCGAGTTAGTATGCAAAAGTTATGCCCATTTTTACAAATTTCAGAGAGATTTTGCAAATAAAGTCAAAATTCACATTTGCAAATTTTCCCAACAACTAGACCACATATCACATGGAAAACTTATTTTCTTTTATTTTTTTGACATTTCCATCATTTCCTTTTATTTTTTTAAAAACTGAAAAGGCGATCCCGGGGGGGGGGGGTAGAGTTTGAAAATGGGACCTTTAGTACCGGTTCATGGCACGAACCGGGACTAAAGGTCTCAACCCCATTAGTCCCGGTTCGTGCCTCAAACCGGGACTAAAGGTCTAATCTTTAGTCCCGGTTTGAGGCACGAACCGGGACCAATGATTGTGGGCCAGGAGCGAGGCCCATTGGTCCCGGTTCATCCCACCAACCGGGACCAAAAGGTCCAGATGAACCAGAACCAATGGCCCACGTGGCCCGGCCGGCCCCCTGGGCTCACGAACCGGGACCAATGCTCCCATTGGTCCCGGTTCTGGACTGAACCGGGACTAATGGGCTGACCCGGCCTGGACCAAAGCCCTGTTTTCTACTAGTGTTTATGTATGAAACAACCACCATCAACAACAAGCCGATATAAACTCACGCCACCACACACACTCAAGGCTGGATACATAGACGTTGAAACAACAACAACACCCCAAACAGCTCTAAGCAACAACACTACAGAGCAGCCGGGGCACTCACCCATGGACTCGCCCCCGCAATGAGACAAAGCCGTGAATGACGAACGATGGACTCCTAGACGATGCCTTCAAGAAGGGAATGACACCGAAGCGCCACCACCGGCCAATCTGAGGATCAGGGTTTCCCCTGGAGCAACATGACGACCAATGAGTACCACGGTGGCACCTTCAAGAAGGTGACAACACCAACACGCCGTCGTCGCCGGCCTGACAAGTGAGAGCGGATTTTCACCCCGGTCAACACCGTCAAATTTTCTTCTTTTTCCCTTCATCTTCTTTGATCACACAGTCAATGTTTACTTCCCCGTGCTGCCACCCTCCTAGATTATTGTCGAATATCACTGGGTTGCGTGGGGAGGACGGATGACACCGGAATACAAAGAAGGCCACCTCGCTTCGGGAACATGAAGGTGGGTGGAGCAAAGCTCCACATCGGGAAGTTGGGTCAGTAGGTCAGACGTGGATGACGTCACGGAGGTGCACATAGAGGCCGAAGGGCGCTTGGGGGATGTTGGAGGTGCATGACGAGGTGGTAGCGTGTGACAGTCCGAGACCGATTCTTTCCGTTATTATTATTATTATTATTATTATTATTATTATTATTATTATTATTATTATTATTATTATTATTATTATTATATTGTTTGCTCTATTTTCTTTTTGCATTGCATCATTTCATCATGCCATTATTTTGCAACTCATCATTTCATCATGTCATCATGCGATTCATGCCATTAAATTCTGTAACTCAAGTAAGTAAATAAATCATTGCATCATTTCATCATGGCGACTTTTTGAATGCTGGAGGTGGATGACGAGGTGGTAGCAGCTAAGCTAGAGTACCGGGGGAGATGGGTGAGGTGGTTGTAGTAGGGGATCCCTGTTGGAAATGTATCTTTCTCCTATACCCTAAAAATTTGTTTGGAGGTAGTGTTTAGAGACATGCTAGAGTTGATCTAAGGATCTCTTTAATTCACAGAATCAGACATCTAAATATAAAGATATATGACTGTATTGTCATATCGACCAGAATCATACATGATTATTTTTGTATAAAAATTACTTGATTGCACGATATGGAAGAAACATATTTATTGTTTTCCACAGACAATTTCTTTAAATTTAGTTTAAAATTTTGTAAGATACAATTCAACAAATCAAACAACCAGCATGGAAATAGTTCCTATGAAAATCATTTAAATGAAAGATTTCAAGATACAACCAATATCTCAAAAAGAAAAGAAAAACATACAGCTACCGATTGGGGTTCCTCGTTACTTGAGCGAAAATAGCATCTTCACTAATCCACATCTCATACAGCTGGAGGGCTCATTTGACAACAGAAAAAAAAATGGACTTGCTAGGCAATTGTCATCTTATCTGACGCAGTTACATACTGTTTTTTGCCTATCTATTCCCTTTAGCTGGACATACATGCATCAACAACAAAGAAAAGGATACTCATACTACAGAAGCATGGCTGATCAACCAAAAAACGTACTAGCATTTCTCCTATTCCTCCAAGTTCTGGCAGGAGGTCCCTACTGTTGAATGCATCAAGTCGCACGTCAAGAAGATGGCTATCCATGAATATAGAGGGAAACAAAGTGCACTTGAATTCAACTTGAATTCCTTAAGTTCATTTCCAGGACAGCGCAAGAGCTACAGACATTGTATGTTCTGCTAAACAGACAGAGTCTTACTTCGGTGGCCAAGGAGACGAAGCATAAATGCATAATTACGCCTAATATTCCATAGAAAATTTCTTTGAATATGCTGTGCAAAAATCCATAAGATAAAACGCAACAAATCAAACAAAGAATTCATATGCAAAAAAATCCTTTAAATCAAAGAGGCTTCTATATTTTCCCAATCACCATCAGAAGTAATTACCACTAAAATTGTAACCAGTCGCGTTAGACTAATTGCCTACCTTTCCTCGCCCATCCAAGATTAAAAGATTCATAGACATGTCACTTTCATGTGATCTGGACACACTGCAAAATGAACTCAACCATACAAGTAGGAAGTTCGGATTTCTTATACAGTTGTTCTGGCAGGAGAGCTTTCGCAAGCAATAACATAACTGCTTTCTGAGGAGTTAGTCTCATATGCAGCATATCAACTAGTCAACCAAATCCATCAAAAAATTGATACTTTGCAGGGAGCAACTTAATATCCACCTGATGTTTCCCTTTCCGAGACAACAACAATGAGGTAGTTGAAGCTTCAAGTGAGATACTCTTCCCGTCAACTTTAGACAAATAATTGCCAGCCTTGGCTATCTCACCTTTTTTCAACAACATTCTGATGATATCATTTATAAGACGGGAACTGGGAACGATGCCACTGTTGTCCATTGATGAAAACATATTGTCAGCATCTTCCACTGCTCCGCCTTTTAGAAGATTTCTTATCATTACTGCATAAGTAGATTCATTGGGCACCAACCCATTGGCTGATATTGTAGCAAACAATTCCTTTGCTTCTTCCTTTCTTTGAACCTTGTACATTGCATTAATCATGGTATTGAGTATTTCAATATTGAACTTCACATTCATTGCTCGCAATTTCTGGAACAGTGCAATCGCTTCATCTACACAATTATTTCTACAAAGACCTCCAAGTATTATATTGTATATGAAAATGTCCACTGTTGTTCCACTCTCAGTCATCTCATGGAACATTTCCATTGCAGCGACAGTTCTCCCAGCACGAAACAACCCATCCAACATGATGCCATATGTAACAGTGTCAGGTTTAATTCTCTTACGCGGCATTTCTCTAAACAAAGTCAAAGCATCATCAATCCTTCTGTTTTTAGAATAGCCATCAAGAAGTGCACTATAAGTAACAACATTAGGCTCAACACCAACTGATTCCATGACATCAAGTATTTTGAATGCTTTATCCATGTTGCCGACTAAGCAATATCCGTCAATCAGTGAATTAAATGTAATGACATTAGGCCTCTCACCTATGCCTATAACCAAGTCTAAGACATCATGTGCATCCATAACCCTTCCTTCTTTGCACAGACTGTTTATTACTGAACTGAAGAACACAATGTTAGGCCGAGGAATACCACCGTTCATCATTTCAAACATCAGCTCCTTAGCTTTAACCAAATAACCGTCTATGCAACAACCCTGAATCAGTGAGTGATAAACAGTTGTGTCCGGCTGTACTTCCAAGGCAGTCATCTCATTGAATTTCTCGATAGCATCGGTCAGCCTACCCATTCTGGAAAGTGCGGCTATTACAATGGAATAGGTGACTACATCTGGACTCACTCCCTGTCCCTGCATTTCAGTAAATATCAGCATAGCTTCTTCTGTCATTCCACGTTTTGCATATCCATTAATTAATATGTTGAAAACATGGCAGTCAGCTGCAATACCGTTGCTTTCCATTGAATAAAAGACATCAATCATATCAGCGAAGCATCCTTCAGTACCATACCCATGAAGCAAAATACGGTATGATACGATATCTGGTTTGTGGCCCTTGGCAGTCATGGAATCAAGAAATTCTGCAGCTTCCTTGCTTCTCCCATGCTTGCAAAGGGAGGCCAGGAACGAGTTGCAAGTGACAATATCTGGTATAAGGCCCCGGCTTTTCATTTCTCTGAGCAATTTAGCAGCCTCTTTCCACTGCCCAGATGTGGAATATCCATGGATCATGCAATTATATGTGACATTATTGGGTTGAACACCTTTGTTAACCATCTGCTGAAGCACTAGCTCTGCCTTGTCCATTGCTCTGGCCTTGCACAATGCATCAATGATTGAACTATATGTCCACACACTGGGTTCAACACCTTGCTGCATCATTTCATGGAACAGATTGCATGCCTTGCCTGTTTCGCTTTCCTTAAAGAAGCCATGGATGACCGTGCTATATGCCACCACGTTGGGGGAGCAGGCACCTCCTTCTTTCGCCATCATCTGGAGCAGGTCGAGCGCCCGCAGACTCATGCTATTGTCGCATAAGCTCTTCAGAACAATGGAGTATGAGATGGCATTAGGCACACAGCCGAGCTCGGACATCCTATGAAGCAGCACATTCACAGCCTCATCCGTCCGTTTTGCGTAGCAGAGGCACTTGAGGAAGGTGCTGGCGACGATCTCGTTTGTCTTGAGGCCCGTCCTGAGAAAGCGGCCGAATAAGGCAAGCCCTAGCTCCGGGCGACTTGCACGACAGCAGCAGTCCATGAGGATGCCGTAGGTGTGGATCGTGAGAGGCGCTACCCGCAGGCCGGCTTGTTCTCGGCACAGGCGGTTGAAGAGGGCGATGGCGAGGGTGGGACCATCTCTGATGCAGGCGGCAGAGGACGTAGCACGTGCGAGGGCGGCGAGGAAGCCGTTCAGGGAGCGCCCGGGGACCGGGTTGGCCTGCCGCAGCAATTCGTCAAACAGGTGGTGTGCGTCGTCTTGGTTCAGCGTCCCGGCGCGGACACGCTCTGTGGCCGCGGCAAAGGCTGCGTGGGGAGACCATGAACGCGAGGACCACGAGGTGGGGGTGGAGGTGGAGGAGGAGCTGCGGCGGAGGAGGCGGAGGTTGGACATCGGCGTCGTGAAGGATCGGCGGAGGCGGAGGCGGAACAACGGAGAGGTGAAGGAGGACGGGTGGTGGAGACCGGGCTCGGGAGAGATTCAGGATGGGGAGGAGCAGTGGATGCGGAGGGAGGGAGGATCAGCGGCGGCGGATGCGGCGGGAATGGCCGGAGAGTTCGTGGTGTGTGCTCTTGCTAGTTCCTGTCACTCTCTGTTCAGTTAGAAGTTTCTCAAAAAAAAAATGTTAGATGCCTTTTTTTCTTTTCTCAAACGGTGAATTCATACAAAATACTGGACATTGATCAAACGAACCGAAAAAAACCATTGGAGAGCCAGAGTCAAGCTCGAGCTTCAGAGCATCTTTAATTATAGCATTTCTTTGAAGCCCTGAAAAGTTTGATGCAGTCGCCCCTATATTTTTAGGAAATGTTTCAGAGCACCTATATTTTTAGGAGAAGTTTCGGTATGGCAGACCGGCTGAAGTTTCGGCCGGTTTTGCGAGCGTCGTGCAATCCCGCTTGATGTAGTGTTCCTCGTTCTGCCATGTCATCAATCCTCCCCCTTCCCATGCGCCTTATCCCCTCTTCCTTTCTTCTTCCTTGGCGAGCACAGATTTGCAGCGGTGCCCTCCTCCCTTTTTCTCCCCCGGTGAGCATGTGCCTCCTCTCCTCCCCCCCCCCCCAGCGTCGATGCTGCTACATCCATTCATGCAGAGTAGCACCCCTCGACGCCGGCGACACTTTTTTGCTCCAATTGGTGAAGTTGCAATGGACCACCTCGTGGTTTTGCTATAAACATGACGTCGAATGCTACAACCACCTCCTGGGGAAGCCGCAACCAGTGTCGAGGGAAGCTACAACGCGCAACAAGCGACATGCTTTTTGGTACAACCGGCTTCTTTTTTTGCTACTTTTCGCTTTATTTTTTGCTACAACTGAGGCTGATATCGGGCGGCAAGCATGGTGACCGTGGGCGGCGGCGACAGGTTCGCAGTTTTTTGCTACATGCTACTACCGGCGTCCCATCAGGCTACAACTGGCGTCTTGATTTGCTACATCGCACAACGATATTTTGATTTTTTTTGCTACAATCAGCATCATGTTTTGCTACAAACATACTACGAAAAGCTACAACCTACAGGTACAAGCTGGAAGGACGAGCAACGAAGATGCTACATTGGTGGATAGAAAATGCCACAACTAGCTACACAAATGATACGAGCAAATAAGCACTATACTGTGACGATGGGTTGGATGCTGCGACAATGAGCGGCTATCCGGGGACGAGGACGACGATGCCGCGGTAGCTGTGAGGTTGCAGATGGGAGTTTTCGTGCTGGAACTCCATGGAGCGATTTTTTTACGCGGGCGAGGAGGTACAGTGTGGGCGGCGGTTGGCGACGAGCCCAGGTGTGCCGCGGTGCTTTGAGCTCGGTCGCCTTTCACATGAATTACGATGGAGGCGTGACGATGCTCGCTATAGCCTGTCTCGCGGCGCTGCATTTTCTGCAAGAAGACTATAGAGGAGAGTGACGAAGCGATGAGCAGACCTAATGGCTAGCAGTTGTTGCATGGTACGGTGGCGCGGTGACCGGCCCAAATATGAGCCGATGCGCCGACGCCTAGTAGTCGCTTATATTTTTTAGGCAGGAGCTATATCTCGCATTAAGCGAGACGGAAAGATCTCTCGTATTAAGAGCCCACAGCAACATGTCGGCCCCTATTAGGAGGGCACCTTTAAAAGAAAAAAGGAGATCCTAGGATTCGATCCTAGGGTCTCCTCGACAATGTGTAGCAAAGCTAGCCACTGAGTAAGCGTTGAGCTTGTGTGAAAAGAGCCGGTTTCAATTGTTTTTTCCTTTGCAATTCATCAGTTTTTGTTCGTTTCTTTCTCCAAAAAGTTTCTATTTTTCTTTCTTTCTTTCTTTTGTTTTCTTTATTACCTTTTCTGGTTCTCATTGTTTTTTCTTTTCTTTCCTTTTTCTTCATTTTACTTCGGTTTTGTTTATGTACTGAAGGAAATATGCTCTAGAGACAATAATAAAGTTGTTATTTATATTTTCTTATATCATGATAAATGTTTATTATTCATGCTAGAATTGTATTAACCGGAAACTTAGTACATGTGTGAATACATAGACAAACAGTGTTATTAGTTTGCCTTTACTTGACTAGCTCGTTGAATCAATGATGGTTATGTTTTCTAACCATAGACATGAGTTGTCATTTGATTAATGGGATCACATCATTAGAGAATGATGTGATTGACTTGACCCATCCGTTAGCTTAACACAATGATCGTCTAGTTTGTTGCTATTGCTTTCTTCATGACTTATACATGTTCCTATGACTATGAGATTATGCAACTCCCGAGTACCGGAGGAACACTTTGTGATGCAGAGCATCCCAAGGTCATCCCCATGGACCCAACTACATCTCCTACGACACCACTTGGACCCATGACACGAGCACGTGCAAGAGCTCTCAAAACTGAAGTGACATCTCTCCTCTCACATTTTCCACTTCGATGCACATGAGACATGGTTACTACCTCAAATGGAGACATTATGCATACTCAGGTATCAAGGAGTTGGCCATGAAGAAGCCAAGGAGCAAGGAGGATCAGAAGAGGAAGATGGACGTGAAGACGGAGAAGAAGGAGAGCTGGAGAAGAAGTCCTAGCCACCGGACGACCGGTCGGGACCGGACGTCCGGAGCCTGAAGCTCCAGCCGAACCCCAGCGAGCGAACGTCCAGCCCGGACCGGACGACCGGTGCCCCTGCACCCGAGCCAAATGAGCGGACGACCGGCGCCACCGGACGTCCGGCGACCGGACAACCGGCCACCTCCGGAAATCTGCTACACCAACATCCGAGCTAGAACGAGCGGACGACCGGCAGCCACCGGACGTCCGGCCGCCCATGAGACACCGGACGACCGGTCCCCAGCGGACGTCCGCTACCTGGCTGTGTCCAGTTGCGGGCTGAGGCCCATGTACCCCTTCACTTCACCCCTCATTTGCACTAAGACTATAAATAGACCTCTCCCTCCTCCTAGCTAGGGTTAGCATTGGTTTAGCTCATTTTACAGATAGAGCATTGATGTCTACTATACAACCTTCTTCTTGTAGACGTTGTTGGGCCTCCAAGTGCAGAGGTTTGTAGGACAGTAGAAAATTTCCCTCAAGTGGATGACCTAAGGTTTATCAATCCGTAGGAGGCGTAGGATGAAGATGGTCTCTCTCAAGCAACCCTACAACCAAATAACAAAGAGTCTCTTGTGTCCCCAACACACCCAATACAATGGTAAATTGTATAGGTGCACTAGTTCGGCGAAGAGATGGTGATACAAGTGCAATATGGATGATAGATATATGTTTTTGTAATATGAAAATATAAAAAACAGCAAGGTAACTAATGATAAAAGTGAGCGTAAACGGTATTGCAATGCTAGTAAACAAGGCCTAGAGTTCATACTTTCACTAGTGCAAGTTCCCTCAACAATAATAACATAGTTGGATCACATAACTAGCCCTCAACATGCAACAAAGAGTCACTCCAAAGTCACTAATAGCGGAGAACAAACAAAGAGATTATGGTCAGGTACGAAACCACCTCAAAGTTATTCTTTCCAATCAATCTGTTGGGCTATTCCTATAAGTGTCACAAACAGTCCTAGAGTTCGTACTAGAATAACACCTTAAGACACAAATCAACGAAAACCATAATGTCACCTAGATACTCCAATGTCACCTCAAGTATCCTTGGGTATGATTATACGATATGCATCACACAATCTCAAATTCATCTATTCAACCAACACATAGAACTTCAAACAGTGCCCCAAAGTTTCTACTGGAGAGTCAAGACGAAAACGTGTGCCAACGCCTATGCATAGATTCCCAAGGTCACGGAACTCGCAAGTTGATCACCAAAACATACATCAAGTGGATCAATAGAATACCCCATTGTCACCACGGGTATCCCACGCAAGACATACATCAAGTGTTCTCAAATCCTTAAAGACTCAATCCGATAAGATAACTTCAAAGGGAAAACTCAATCCATTACAAGAGAGTAGAGGGGGAGAAACATCATAGGATCCAAATATAATAGCAAAGCTCGCGATACAACAAGATCGTGCCACCTCAAGCACACGAGAGAGAGAGAGAGAGAGAGAGAGAGAGAGAGATCAAACACATAGCTACTGGTACATACCCTCAGCCCCGAGGGAGAACTACTCCCTCCTCATCATGGTGAGCACCGGGATGATAAAGATGGCCACCGGAGAAGGATTCCCCCTCCGGCAGGGTGCCAGAACGGGTCTAGATTGGTTTTCGGTGGCTACGGAGGCTTCTAGCGGCGGAACTCCCGATCTATTGTGCTCCTCGAAGTTTTTAGGGTATATGGGTATATATAGGAGGAAGAAGTACGTCGGTGGATCTTCGGGCTGTCCATGAGGCAGGGGGGCGCGCCCCCCGCCCTCGTTGGCAGCCCGGGACTCTCCTGGTCCATCTCTTATACTCCGTCGGCTTCTTCTGGTCCAAAAATAAGTTCCGTGAAGTTTCAGGTCAATTGGACTCTGTTTGATTTTCCTTTTCTGCGATACTCTAAAACAAAGAAAAACAGAAAGTGGCACTGGGCTCTAGGTTAATAGGTTAGTCCCAAAAATCATATAAAATAGCATATAAATGCATATAAAACATCCGAGGTTGATAATATAATAGCATGAAACAATCAAAAATTATAGATACGTTGGAGACGTATCAGCATCCCCAAGCTTAATTCCTGCTCGTCCTTGAGTAGGTAAATGATAAAAACGGAATTTTTGATGTGGAATGCTACCTAACATATTTATCAATGTAATTTTCTTTATTGTGGCAAGAATATTCAGATCCATAAGATTGAAGACAAAATTTTAATATTGACATAAAAATAATAATACTTCAAGCATACTAACTAAGCAATTATGTCTTCTCAAAATAACATGGCTAAAGAAAGCTATCCCTACAAAATCATATAGTCTGTCTATGCTCCATCTTCACCACACAAAGTATTTAAATCATGCACAACCCCGATGACAAGCCAAGCAATTGTTTCATACTTTTGATGTTCTCAAACTTTTTCAATCTTCACGCAATACATGAGCGTGAGCCATGGACATAGCACTATAGGTGGAATAGAATGGTGGTTGTGGAGAAGACAAAAAGGAGAAGATAGTCTCACATCGACTAGGCGTATCAACGAGCTATGGAGATGCCCATCAATAGATATCAATGTGAGTGAGTAGGGATTTCCATGCAACGGATGCACTAGAGCTATAAATGTATGAAAGCTCAACAAAAGAAACTAAGTGGGTGTGCATCCAACTTGCTTGCTCACGAAGACCTAGGGAACTTGAGGAAGCCCATTGTTGGAATATACAAGCCAAGTTCTATAATGAAAATTTCCCACTAGTATAAGAAAGTGACAAAACAAGAGACTCTCTATCATGAAGATCATGGTGCTACTTTGAAGCACAAGTGTGAAAAAAGGATAGTAGCATTGTCCCTTTTATTTTTTTTATTTGGCCTTTCCTTTTTTGCCTTCTTTTTTTTCCTTTCTTTTTTTGGCCTTTCTTTTTTTCTTTTTTTGGACAATGCTCTATTAATGATGATCATCACACTTCTATTTATTTACAACTCAATGATTACAACTCGATACTAGAACAAAGTATGACTCCATATGAATGCCTCCGGCGGTGTACCGGGATGTGCAATGACTCATGAGTGACATGTATGAAAGAATTATGAATGGTGGCTTTGCCACAACTAAAATGTCAACTACATGATCATTCAAAGCAATATGACAATGATGGAGCGTGTCATAGTAAACGGAATGGTGGAAAGTTACATGGCAATATATCTCGAAATGGCTTTGGAAATGCCATGATAGGTAGGTATGGTGGCTGTTTTGAGGAAGGTATATGGTGGGTTTATGATACCGACGAAAGGTGCGTGGTATTAGAGAGGCTAGCAATGGTGGAAGGGTGAGAGTGCGTATAATCCATGGACTCAACATTAGTCATAAAGAACTCACATACTTATTGCAAAAATCTATTAGTTATCGAAACAAAGTACTACGCGCATACTCCTAGGGGGATAGACTGGTAGGAAAAGACCATCGCTCGTCCCCGACCGCCACTCATAAGGAGGACAATCAATAAACAACCGACTTCGTCACATAACGGTTCACCATACGTTCATGCTACGGGAATCACAAACTTCAACACAAGTATTTCTCAAATTCACAACTACTCAACTAGGATGACTCTAATATCACCATCTTCATATCTCAAAACAATCATCAAGTATCAAACTTCTCATAGTATTCAATGCACTTTATATGAAAGTTTTTATTATATCCCTCTTGGATGCCCATCATATTAGGACTAAATTCATAACCAAAGAAAACTACCATGCTGTTTAGAGACTCTCAAAATGATATAAGTGAAGCATGAGAGCTCATCTATTTCTATAAAAAAAATCATTGCCGTGCTCTAAAAGGATATAAGTGAAGCACTAGAGCAAATGACAAACTACTCCAAAAGATATAAGTGAAGATCAATGAGTAGTCGAATAATTATGCAACTATATGAAGACTCTCTAACATTTAAGAATTCAGATCTTGGTATTTTATTCAAACAGCAAGCAAAACAAAATAAAATAAAATGGTGCTCCAAGCAAAACACATATCATGTGGTAAATAAAAATATAGCTCCAAGTAAAGTTACCGATGAACGAAGACGAAAGAGGGGATGCCTTCCGGGGCATCCCCAAGCTTAGGTTCTTGGTTGTCCTTGAATATTACCTTGGGGTACCTTGGGCATCCCCAAGCTTAGGATCTTGCCACTCCTCATTCCATAGTCCATCGAATCTTCACCCAAAACTTGAAAACTTCACAACACAAAACTTAACAGAAAACTCGTAACCTCCGTTAGTATAAGAAAATAAATTACCACTTAGATACTATTGTGAACTCATTTTAAATACATATTGGTGTAATATCTACTGTATTCCGACTTCCCTATGGTTCATACCCTCCGATACTACTCATAGATTCATCAAAATAAGCAAACAACACATAGAAAACAGAATCTGTCAAAAACAGAACAGTCTGTAGTAATCTCGTATACTTATGGAACTCATAAAATTATCAAATAAATTGGTGGACCTGAGTAATTTGTCTATTAATCATCTTCAAAAATAATTAACTCAATAGCACTCTCCAATAAAAACTGGCAGCAATTCTCGTGAGCGCCAAAGTTTCTATTTTTTACAGCAAGATCAACAAGACTTTCCCCAAGTCTTCCCAATGGTTCTACTTGGCACAAACACTAATTAAAACATAAAAACTCAATCATAACAGAGGCTAGATAAATTATTTGTTACTAAACAGGAGCAAAAAGCAAGGAACAAAAATAAAATTGGGTTGCCTCCCAACATGCACTATCGTTTAATGCCCCTAACTAGGCATGATGATTTCAATGATGCTCACATAAAGGATAAGAATTGAAACATAAAAAGAGCATAATTAAGAGTATGACTAGCACATTTAAGTATAACCCACTTCCTATGCATAGGAATTTTGTGAGCAAACAACTTATGTGAACAAGAATCAACTTGCATAGGAAGGTAAAGCAAGCAACACTTCAAAATTTTAAGCACATAGAGAGGAAACTTGATATTATTGCAATTCCTACAAGCATATATTCCTCCCTCATAATAATTTTCAGTAGCATCATCAATGAATTCAACAATATAACTATAAAATAAAGCATTCTTTTCATGATCTACAAGCATAGAAATTTTATTACTCTCCACATAAGCAAAATTCTTCTCATGAATAGTAGTGGGAGCAAACTCAACAAAATAACTATCATGTGAGGCGTAATCCAATTGAAAACTAAAATCACGGTGACAAGTTTCATGGTCATCATTATTCTTTATAGCATACATGTCATCACAATAATCATCATAGATAGCAACTTTGTTCTCATAATCAATTGGAACCTCTTCCGAAATAGTGGATTCATCACTAAATAAAGTCATGACCTCTCCAAATCCACTTTCATCAATATAATCATCATAAATAGGAGGCATGCATTCATCATAATAAATTTGCTCATCAAAACTTGGGGGACAAAAAATATCATCTTCATTGAACATAGCTTCCCCAAGCTTGTGGCTTTGCATATCATTAGCATCATGGATATTCAAGGAATTCATACTAACAACATTGCAATCATGCTCATCATTCAAATATTTAGTGCCAAACATTTTGATGCATTCTTCTTCTAACACTTTGGCAAAATTTTCCTTTCCATCATACTCACGAAAGATATTAAAAAGATGAAGCGTATGAGGCAAACTCAATTCCATATTTTTTGTAGTTTTCTTTTATAAACTAAAGTAGTGCTAAAACAAGAAACAAAAAGATCCGATTGCAAGATCTAAAGATATACCTTCAAGCGCTAACCTCCCCGGCAACGGTGCCAGAAAAGACCTTGATGTCTACTACACAACCTTCTTCTTGTAGACGTTGTTGGGCCTCCAAGTGCAGAGGTTTGTAGGACAGTAGCAAATTTCCCTCAAGTGGATGACCTAAGGTTTATCAATCCGTAGGAGGCGTAGGATGAAGATGGTCTCTCTCAAGCAACCCTGCAACCAAATAACAAAGAGTATCTTGTGTCCCCAACACACCCAATACAATGGTAAATTGTATAGGTGCACTAGTTCGGCGAAGAGATGGTGATACAAGTGCAATATGGATAGTAGATATATGTTTTTGTAATCTGAAAATATAAAAAACAGCAAGGTAACTAATAATAAAAGTGAGCGTAAACGGTATTGCAATGCTAGTAAACAAGGCCTAGGGTTCATACTTTCACTAGTGCAAGTTCCCTCAACAATAATAACATAGTTGGATCACATAACTATCCCTCAACATGCAACAAAGAGTCACTCCAAAGCCACTAATAGCGGAGAACAAACGAAGAGATTATGGTAGGGTACGAAACCACCTCAAAGTTATTCTTTCCAATCAATCCGTTGGGCTATTCCTATAAGTGTCACAAACAGCCCTAGAGTTCATACTAGAATAACACCTTAAAACACAAATCAACCAAAAACCTAATGTCACCTAGATACTCCAATGTCACCTCAAGTATCCTTGGGTATGATTATACGATATGCATCACACAATCTCAGATTCATCTATTCAACCAACACATAGAACTTCAAAGAGTGCCCCAAAGTTTCTACCGGAGAGTCAAGACGAAAACGTGTGCCAACCCTTATGCATAGATTCCCAAGGTCACGGAACCTGCAAGTTGATCACCAAAACATACATCAGGTGGATCAATAGAATACCCCATTGTCACCACGGGTATCCCACGCAAGACATACATCAAGTGTTCTCAAATCCTTAAAGACTGAATCTGATAAGATGACTTCAAAGGGAAAACTCAATCCATTACAAGAGAGTAGAGGGGGAGAAACATCATAGGATCCAAATATAATAGCAAAGCTCGCGATACATCAAGATCGTGCCACCTCAAGAACACGAGAGAGAGAGAGAGAGAGATCAAACACATAGCTACTGGTACATACCCTCAGCCCCGAGGGAGAACTACTCCCTCCTCGTCATGGAGAGCACCGGGATGATGAAGATGGCCATAGGAGAAGGATTCCCCCTCCGGCAAGGTGCCGGAACGGGTCTAGATTGGTTTTCGGGGCTACGGAGGCTTCTGGCGGCGGAACTCCCGATCTATTGTGCTCCTTAAAGTTTTTAGGGTATATGGGTATATATAGGAGGAAGAAGTACGTCGGTGGATCTCCGAGCTGTCCATGAGGCAGGGGGCACGCCCAGGGGGGTGGGCGTGCCCCCACCCTCGTGGTCGGCCCGAGACTCTTCTGGTCCATCTCCAATACTCCGTGGGCTTCTTCTGGTACAAAAATAAGTTTCGTGAAGTTTCAGGTCAATTGGACTCCGTTTGATTTTTCTTTTCTGCGATACTCTAAAACAAGGAAAAAACAGAAATTGGCACTAGGCTCTAGGTTAATAGGTTAGTCCCAAAAATCATATAAAATAGCATATAAATGCATATAAACATCCGAGGTTGATAATATAATAGCATGAAACAATCAAAAATTATAGATACGTTGGAGACGTATCAAGCATTGCTCATCCACATCGGATCTACTCCACGAGAGAGACCGCGGCCCCTCTTCGGAGAAGATCCCTTTGGATTCAAGGCCTCCTTGCGGAGAAGAACATCAACACCTCCTCACGGAGAAGACCGGTTACCTTTGTATTGTCCGTTGTTGACTTTGGATCTTGTATCTCCTATAATGTTTTGAGGATCTAGCACTTGTGTAATCATTCTTGTTGGTTTGAGTGTTCTCTTGTGTTCCCCTTGTGTTTTTCCCCTTGTTTCCCTCCTCGTGCTCTTCGTGTTCATCGCGGGATCCGCTCCTTTCGTGAAATATCGGACGATTAGGGTTCCTACCCTACGTCATCTTGATATCAAGAGCCACGTTGATCACGATTTCAGAGCCTCCCCGTTGTGTTGCTAGCCTAGTTTTTGTTGATTTTGTCCCTAATTCAAAAATTCCCCACAAAAATAGCCCCCAATTTTTTTTGTGATTTGTTGGTGTGTTGAAATTTTGTTGGATTTGATCCTGGAGTTGCTTTGTTTTGAGTGGATCTAGCTTTCCCCCCTTTCCCCACCTTTTCCCTCCACAAATCCACCCGGATCCAAAGAATTTCGACCTCTCCACCTTGTACACGTGCAGTTCATCCCGTGCCCGAACAGTGCCCAGGCACCCGACGTCCGCTCGCCACCGGACGTCCAACGACCGGACGACCGCTCACCACCGGACGTCCGGAGTTACCTGACGAAACTGAATTTTTTCAGTTTAGTCACCACCACCGCCCCACATTTCCGCATACGCACTCCTACCACTTATACACCATCACCACTTCCGCATACCACCACCATTGCTTACCCGTTTTACACTTCGACACGTGTTACCACTTCAAGCTTTGAGAATTTGAGTTGCAGTTCCATATCCTTTTGTGTTTCGGCTATCTAGGTACGGTTCGACATCAACATCACCGCCGCTCATCTTCGCCATGGACGCGTCATCAACAATGACCACCTCGACTACATCTTGGTATTCATCACACTCATTCGATAACCGTCATCCGTTCTTGCGTACGGACGAGGAACCAAAGAAACGGTAACCTCACCTTGGTATTGGACATATCACTCTTGCCATTACATTGATAGCCATCATAGCCTTACTCCTTTGTGTTGCTTACCCATTGAGACTAGCCATTGAGTATTGCTAGCAACGAGACTTGTGCACATTAGTGATCATACTTCCCATAGCATACATACATCATTGTTGCATATCTTGGTATCATCTCTTGTGTCACAAGGTTGTCATCGCATACACAATTGCTATCTTGGTTCGTCAAGCAGTGCATGAGAAAAGAGCTCAAACATCAAAGAACCAAACAAGCTTTTAGGCAAAAGGGAAAGATAAGCAAAGAGCTTTTAAGCAAGAAACACCTTGGATCATATCATAGAAACACCTTGCATAGAGCATACTTGGGATAGAAGTCGTTGCATTTTTGCTTAGTAGGTTGTGCACAAGTCTTTGTATCCGCCTATTGTGCAATCGTGCTAGCGTCTCTCTAGTGTTGTGCAACAAGAGCATTTTTGTGGATTCCACATTTTGGCTCATCCTTGGTTGCCCAACCCCACTTATCTCTTTGCGTGTGTGTTTCCGTGTACATTACATTGCTTGGTCTACTTGTTGCATTGCAATCTTGCGAATATTTTCCAACATTATTGAAGCTCACTTACAATTGCATTAAATTTTGTGCCACCATCCTAACTAAGCTCCATCATAAGCTTTTACTTGTGTAGGTGTGAGAAACCGACAAGAATTGGTACCAATTGTGCTATTTCCTTGTCCACATTGGAGTGATCATTGATCCACTTTCAACTTTGGTCAAGGTACATTTGGTATTTGTTCTTCTCTTTCTACCACTCACATTTTTATCTTGGAATGATGGATAGGCCAAGTACTTCTACCAACCCACTCTTCATTGAGCACGACGACGACATGAACTCCTACATCACCAAGAGCCACCTCTTTGGTGCACAACGTGCTTTGCATCAAGAGCAACAAGCAATGAGTGAACGCATCGACAACCTCGCCACCGACTTGCGACTCTCCGAGCAACGTACAAGGGACTACTTAGACCACAGGCTCGACGATCACAAGCAAGAGAATGACGCAAGAATGGACGAGATTCGCGCTTTCTTGCTCAACCGCTCTTCTTCCACTTCGTCTTCATCAAGAAGGACTCGCTCAAGTGGACACCCCGACTTCACCCTCTCCGGCTCAAGTACGCCGACATCGAACACTCTTTGACGTGCCGCGCACGATGATCGTCAAGCAAGCCTTAATCCTCTACGTGACACCAACTCTCAAGAGCTCCGACAACGTCAAACCCAAGAGGCTTTTGCGCTAGCATGAGAACGGCAACGACAACGCCAACATGAAGAGGAAGAGCGCGCGCGTCTACACCAAGATGTACAAGATGCCGAGGCACAACGCCAAGAACAACAACTTCATGAAGCTCAAGCACTTGAGGCGCAACAAGCCCTCCAAGCTGCAAGTCACACCGTCGCCACACGCAGCCGCCATCGGCGTGAACAAGAGGAAGCACTTCGCGAAGAGGTTCAAGAAAGAAGATTTCAAGCTCGCGTGCATCGTCAAGTTCCTCAAGTTCCTCCTCGAGCTCGACAAGCTCCTCCACAAGCTCGCCAAGAACATCAAGTTCATCAAGAGCATGAAGACAATGGAAATCCTCCACGACAAGAACAACATGAGGTCGACAACCCTCTTCTCCAAGAGCAACACGAGCTTGACAATCATCAACAACATGGACGTCATCATCCTCGACCCCAACACAATGAAGAGCAATGCTACGGCAAGCTAAAGTTCACAATGCCCAAGTTCAATGGAAGCAACGATCCCGAAGAGTACCTATCATGGGCATTGAAGGTCGACAAAATCTTCCGTCTGCACAACTATGACGAAGAGAAGAAGATCGCAATGGCATCCCTTGAGTTCCAAGACTATGTCCTCATTTGGTGGGAACAAGTTATCGAGCGCCGTGAGGCAAGAGGTGAACCACCCATCACTACTTGGGGGGCAAATGAAGGATTTCATGAGAGCATGCTTTGTGCCTACCTACTACAACCGCGACCTCTTCAAGAAACTTCAACTACTCAAGCAAGGAACCAAGAGCGTTGAAGAGTACTACAAGGAGATTGAGATTGCCATGATATGAGCCAATGTCACGGAAGATGATGAGCAAACTATGGCACGTTTCTTGAATGGACTCAACCATCCTATCAAGAAGATCGCTGACTTCCAACCATACTCGAACCTCATTGAGCTAGTGCATCAAGCTACCGAAGTGGAACATCAAGTGCAAGACGATTTCAAGTATGCCAAGTTCTCATACAAGTCCTACGGCTTCTCCAACAATCAAGCTTCAACGACTCCAACATCTTCGACTACCCCAAGTCATCATCCTACTACAAGCAACTTCAAGCCGAGAGTTTCATCATCATCTACCCCAACAGATGAGACCGTCAAGATGAGTTCCTTCAAATGCTTCACATGCGGCGGCCAATGCCACAAGTCATTCAATTGTACCAACAAGCAAAACATGATCCTCCACGACGATGGTACATATGACTCCATGAGTGATGAGGAGATGAAAGCCCTTGAGCAAGTGGCAATGCACCGACGCGTGACCGAAGAAGAAGAGAATCAAGTCCTTTGTGACGGTGATTCAAGTCCCGCTCTCGTTGTCTCCAAGGTCTTGACTCTTCAACATCAACAAGAAGAAGATCAAAGATACCACATATTCCATACCAATGTCGGCATCAATGGAAGATCCGTCAAGGTCATTATTGATGGAAGGAGTTGTCATAACCTAGCAAGTGAAGAACTTTTCTCCAAGCTCCAATTGCCCAAGACGAAGCATCCACAACCCTACAAAGTTCAATGGCTTAGAGACTCTGGCACTATCCAAGTTGAACATCGAGTACAAGTCTCCTTCAAAATTGGCGCCTACGAAGACACTTTGGAGTGTGATGTCGTTCCAATGACCATTTTCCACCTTCTTCTTGGACGCCCATGGCACTTTGATATAGGTGTCATCCACAACGGCTGAACGAACCACTACATCTTCAAGATGAAAGGAAAGGAGTATGTACTTCGACCTATGCCCCCAAGCCAAGTGATCACCGACAAGCAAGCCACCCATCGTGGAGAAAATAAGAGAGCGAGCCACCAAAAAGAAAGTGAGCGCCACAAGCCCAAATTGAGCGACTCCATGATGAGCGACAAGAAGTACTTCGTTCTATTTGCCGCCACACGTGAGATGAGAGAAGTGTGTGGGAACCCATCTAGTGTCATGCACTATGACCTTTCGTGCAACGACGAGGCACCAAAAGCTAACACCCCTCACACTCTTCCTCTAGTGTTATATTCTCTTTTGCAGGAATTTCACGATGTTTTCCCCGACGAGCTACCTCCGGGACTACCTCCACTACGAGGCATCGAGCACCGCATCGACCTCATCCCCGGAGCGTTGCTTCCGAACAAGGTTCCCTACCGCGTCAACCCCGAGGAACCTAAGGAGATCCAATGGAAAGTTCAACTACTCATCTAGTTAGGACACGACAAGACACTTGCTACGCTCTCCAAGCACCATTCTTGGCCCATGATGCTTCATGACGTCAACCGCTTCACCAACCAATACTCTACATGTTGCCAAGCTAAGTGCAAAGCTCAATATCTTGGCCTTTACATGCATCTACCAATTCTATACCAACCATGGGAAGATATTAACATAGATTTTGTACTTGGATTGCCTAGGACTCGCAATGGGAAGGATTCGGTATTTGTTGTTGTGGACCGTTTCTCTAAAATGGCACATTTCATTCCTTGCAACAAGATAGACGATGCTTCACATGTTGTGTGACGCCTTGACACCGATGCGCCAGGTGTCTTCCAGTTATTCGCTGTCTTTGCCATGTCATTTGTTTGCGTGTTGCATCTGAAGGAAATATGCCCTAGAGGCAATAATAAAGTTATTATTTATTTCCTTATATCATGATAAATGTTTATTATTCATGCTAGAATTGTATTAACCGGAAACATAATACATGTGTGAATACATAGACAAACTTAGTGTCACTAGTATGCCTCTACTTGACTAGCTCGTTAATCAAAGATGGTTATGTTTCCTAACCATGAACAAGGTGTTGTTATTTTATTAATGAGGTCACATCATTAGTTGAATGATCTGATTGACATGACCCATTTCATTAGCTTAGCACCCGATCATTTAGTATGTTGCTATTGCTTTCTTCATGACTTATACATGTTCCTATGACTATGAGATTATGCAACTCCCATTTACCGGAGGAACACTTTGTGTGCTACGAAACGTCACAACATTACTGGGTGATTATAAAGGAGCTCTACAGGTGTCTCCAAAGGTAGATGTTGGGTTGGCGTATTTCGAGATTAGGATTTGTCACTCCGATTGTCGGAGAGGTATCTCTGGGCCCTCTCGGTAATGCACATCACATAAGCCTTGCAAGCATTGCAACTAATGAGTTAGTTGCGAGATGATGTATTACGAAACGAGTAAAGAGACTTGCCGGTAACGAGATTGAACTAGGTATTGGATACCGACGATCGAATCTCGGGCAAGTAACATACCGATGACAAAGGGAACAACGTATGTTGTTATGCGGTCTGACCGATAAAGATCTTCGTAGAATATGTAGGAGCCAATATGGGCATCCAGGTCCCGCTATTGGTTATTGACCGGAGACGTGTCTCGGTCATGTCTACATTGTTCTCGAACCGTAGGGTCCGCACGCTTAACGTTACGATGACAGTTATTATGAGTTTATGCATTTTGATGTACCGAAGTTAGTTCGGAGTCCCGGATGTGATCATGGACATGACGAGGAGTCTCGAAATGGTCGAGACATAAAGATTGATATATTGGAAGCCTATGTTTGGATATCGGAAGTGTTCCGGGTGAAATCGGGATTTTACCGGAGTACCGGGAGGTTACCGGAACCCCCCGGGAGCTATATGGGCCTTAGTGGGCTTTAGTGGAAAGGAGAAAGGGGCAGCCCAAGGTGGCCGCGTGCCTCCCCCCTTCCCTAGTCCTATTAGGACTAGGAGAGGTGGCCGGCCCCCCTCTCTCTCTTCCCCCCCCCTCAAGGAGTCCTATTCCAACTAGGATTGGGGGGGGGGGAATCCTACTCCCAGAGGGAGTAGGACTCTCCTGGCGCGCCCCCCTTGGCCGGCCAGCCCCCTCCCCTTGGATCCTTTATATACGGAGGCAGGGGGGCACCTCTGGACACACAAGTTGATCCTTGAGATTGTTCCTTAGCCGTGTGCGGTGCCCCCTGCCACCATATTCCACCTCGATCATATTGTAGCGGTGCTTAGGCGAAGCCCTGCGACAGTAGAACATCAAGATCATCACCACGCCGTCGTGCTGACGGAACTCCTCCCCGACGCTTTGCTGGATCGGAGCCCGGGGATCGTCATCGAGCTGTACGTGTGCTAAGAACTCGGAGGTGCCGGAGTAACGGTGCTTGGATCGGTCGGATCGGGAAGACGTACGACTACTTCCTCTACGTTGCGTCAAACGCTTCCGCAGTCGGTCTGCGTGGGTACGTAGACAACACTCTCCCCTCTCGTTGCTATGCATCACCATGATCTTGCGTGTGCGTAGGAATTTTTTTGAAATTACTGCGTTCCCCAACAGTGGTATCAGAGCCTAGGTTCTATGGTTTGATGTTATATGCACAAGTAGAACACAAGTGAGTTGTGGGCGATATAAGTCATACTGCCTACCAGCATGTCATACTTTGGTTCGGCGGTATTGTTGGACGAGACGACCCGGACCGACATTACGCATACGCTTACGCGAGACCGGTTCTCCCGACGTGCTTTGCACATAGGTGGCTTGCGGGCGACAGTCTCTCCAACTTTAGTTGAACCAAGTGTGGCTACGCCCGGTCCTTGCGAAGGTTAAAACGGAGTCTATTTGACAAACTATCGTTGTGGTTTTGATGCGTAGGTGAGATTGGTTCTTGCTTAAGGCCGTAGCAGCCACGTAAAACTTGCAACAACAAAGTAGAGGACGTCTAACTTGTTTTTGCAGGGCATGTTGTGATGTGATATGGTTAAGGCATGATACTGAACTTTATTGTATGAGATGATCATGTTTTGTAACCAAGTTATCGGCAACTGGCGGGAGCCATATGGTTGTCGCTTTATTGTATGCAATGCAATCGCGATGTAATGCTTTACTTTATCACTAAACGGTAGCGATAGTCGTGGAAGCATAAGATTGGCGAGACGACAACGATGCTACGATGGAGATCAAGGTGTCGCGCCGGTGACGATGGTGATCATGACGGTGCTCGGAGATGGAGATCACAAGCACAAGATGATGATGGCCATATCATATCACTTATATTGATTGCATGTGATGTTTATCTTTTTATGCATCTTATCTTGCTTTGCTTGACGGTAGCATTATAAGATGATCTCTCACTAAATTATCAAGAAGTGTTCTCCCTGAGTATGCACCGTTGCCAAAGTTCGTCGTGCCCAGACACCACGTGATGATCGGGTGTGATAAGCTCTACGTCCATCTACAACGGGTGCAAGCCAGTTTTGCACACGCAGAATACTCAGGTTAAACTTGACGAGCCTAGCATATGCAGATATGGCCTCGGAACACAGAGACCGAAAGGTCGAGCGTGAATCATATAGTAGATATGATCAACATAACGATGTTCACCATTGAAAACTACTCCATCTCACGTGATGATCGGTTATGGTTTAGTTGATTTGGATCACGTGATCACTTAGAGGATTAGAGGGATGTCTATCTAAGTGGGAGTTCTTAAGTAATTTGATTAATTGAACTTAAACTTATCATGAACTTAGTACCTGATAGTATCTTGCTTGTTTATGTTCATCGTAGATAGATGGCTCGTGCTGTTGTTCCGTTGAATTTTAATGCGTTCCTTGAGAAAGCAAAGTTGAAAGATGATCGTAGCAATTACACGGACTGGGTCCGTAACTTGAGGATTATCCTCATTGCTGCTCAGAAGAATTACGTCCTGGAAGCACCGCTGGGTGCCAGGCCTGCTGCTGGAGCAACACCAGATGTTATGAACGTCTGGCAGAGCAAAGCTGATGACTACTCGATAGTTCAGTGTGCCATGCTTTACGGCTTAGAATCGGGACTTCAACGACGTTTTGAACGTCATGGAGCATATGAGATGTTCCAGGAGTTGAAGTTAATATTTCAAGCAAATGCCCGGATTGAGAGATATGAAGTCTCCAATAAGTTCTATAGCTGCAAGATGGAGGAGAACAGTTCTGTCAGTGAGCATATACTCAAAATGTCTGGGTATAATAATCACTTGATTCAGATGGGAGTTAATCTTCCAGATGATTGCGTCATTGACAGAATTCTCCAATCACTGCCACCAAGCTACAAGAGCTTCGTGATGAACTATAATATGCAAGGGATGAACAAGACTATTCCCGAGCTCTTCGCAATGCTGAAAGCTGCGGAGGTAGAAATCAAGAAGGAGCATCAAGTGTTGATGGTTAACAAGACCACTAGTTTCAAGAAAAAGGGCAAAGGGAAGAAGAAAGGGAACTTCAAAAAGAACAGCAAGCAAGTTGCTGCTCAGGAGAAGAAACCCAAGTCTGGACCTAAGCCTGAAACTGAGTGCTTCTACTGCAAGCAGACTGGTCACTGGAAGTGGAACTGCCCCAAGTATTTGGCGGATAAGAAGGATGGCAAGGTGAACAAAGGTATATGTGATATACATGTTATTGATGTGTACCTTACTAGAGCTCGTAGTAGCACCTGGGTATTTGATACTGGTTCTGCTGCTAATATTTGCAACTCGAAACAAGGACTATGGATTAAGCGAACACTGGCGAAGGACGAGGTGACGATGCGCGTAGGAAACGGTTCCAAAGTCGATGTGATCGCGGTCGGCACGCTACCTCTACATCTACCTTCGGGATTAGTATTAGACCTAAATAATTGTTATTTGGTGCCAGCGTTGAGCATGAACATTATATCTGGATCTTGTTTAATGCGAGACGGTTATTCATTTAAATCAGACAATACTGGTTGTTCTATTTATATGAGTAATATCTTTTATGGTCATGCACCCTTGAAGAGTGGTCTATTCTTATTGAATCTCGATAGTAGTAACACACATATTCATAATGTTGAAACCACAAGATGCAGAGTTGATAATGACAGTGCAACTTATTTGTGGCACTGCCGTTTAGGTCATATCGGTATAAAGCGCATGAAGAAACTCCATACTGATGGACTTTTGGAACCACTTGATTATGAATCACTTGGTACTTGCGAACCGTGCCTCATGGGCAAGATGACTAAAACACCGTTCTCCGGTACTATGGAGAGAGCAACAGATTTGTTGGAGATCATACATACAGATGTATGTGGTCCGATGAATATTGAGGCTCGTGGAGGATATCGTTATTTTCTCACCTTCACAGATGACTTAAGCAGATATGGGTATATCTACTTAGTGAAACATAAGTCTGAAACATTTAAAAAGTTCAAAGAATTTCAGAGTGAAGTTGAAAATCATCGTAACAAGAAAATAAAGTTTCTACGATCTGATCGTGGAGGAGAATATTTGAGTTACGAGTTTGGTGTACATTTGAAAAATTGTGGAATAGTTTCGCAACTCACGCCACCCGGAACACCACAGCGCAATTGTGTTTCTGAACGTCGTAATCGTACTTTACTAGATATGGTGCGATCTATGATGTCTCTTACTGATTTACCGCTATCGTTTTAGGGTTATGCTTTAGAGACGGCCGCATTCACGTTAAATAGGGCACCATCAAAATCCGTTGAGACGACGCCTTATGAACTGTGGTTTGGCAAGAAACCAAAGTTGTCGTTTCTTAAAGTTTGGGGCTGCGATTCTTATGTGAAAAAGCTTCAACCTGATAAGCTCGAACCCAAATCGGAGAAATGTGTCTTCATAGGATACCCAAAGGAGACTGTTGGGTACACCTTCTATCACAGATCTGAAGGCAAGACATTCGTTGCTAAGAATGGATCCTTTCTAGAGAAGGAGTTTCTCTCGAAAGAAGTGAGTGGGAGGAAAGTAGAACTTGACGAGGTAACTGTACCTGCTCCCTTATTGGAAAGTAGTACATCACAGAAAACTGTTTCTGCGACACCTATACCAATTAGTGAGGAAGCTAATGATGATGATCATGAAACTTCAGGACAAGATACTACTGAACCTCGTAGATCAACCAGAGCGAGATCCGCACCAGAGTGGTACGGTAATCCTGTTCTGGAAATCATGCTGCTAGATCATGATGAACCTACGAACTATGAAGAAGCGATGGTGAGCCCAGATTCCGCAAAGTGGCTTGAAGCCATGAAATCTGAGATGGGATCCATGTATGAGAACAAAGTATGGACTTTGGTTGACTTGCCCGATGATCGGCAAGCAATTGAGAATAAATGGATCTTCAAGAAGAAGACTGACGCTGATGGTAATGTTACTGTCTACAAAGCTCGACTTGTCGCAAAAGGTTTTCGACAAGTTCAAGGGATTGACTACGATGAGACCTTCTCACCCGTAGCGATGCTTAAGTCTGTCCGAATCATGTTAGCAATTGCCGCATTTTATGATTATGAAATTTGGCAGATGGATGTCAAAACTGCATTCCTGAATGGATTTCTGGAAGAAGAGTTGTATATGATGCAACCAGAAGGTTTTGTCGATCCAAAGGGAGCTAACAAAGTGTGCAAGCTCCAGCGATCCATTTATGGACTGGTGCAAGCCTCTCGGAGTTGGAATAAACGCTTTGATAGTGTGATCAAAGCATTTGGTTTTATACAGACTTTTGGAGAAGCCTGTATTTACAAGAAAGTGAGTGGGAGCTCTGTAGCATTTCTGATATTATATGTGGATGACATATTACTGATTGGAAATGATATAGAATTTCTGGATAGCATAAAGGGATACTTGAATAAAAGTTTTTCAATGAAAGACCTCGGTGAAGCTGCTTACATATTAGGCATTAAGATCTATAGAGATAGATCAAGACGCTTAATTGGACTTTCACAAAGCACATACCTTGACAAAGTTTTGAAGAAGTTCAAAATGGATCAAGCAAAGAAAGGGTTCTTGCCTGTGTTACAAGGTGTGAAGTTGAGTAAGACTCAATGCCCGACCACTGCAGAAGATAGAGAGAAAATGAAAGATGTTCCCTATGCTTCAGCCATAGGCTCTATCATGTATGCAATGCTGTGTACCAGACCTGATGTGTGCCTTGCTATAAGTTTAGCAGGGAGGTACCAAAGTAATCCAGGAGTGGATCACTGGACAGCGGTCAAGAACATCCTGAAATACCTGAAAAGGACTAAGGATATGTTTCTCGTATATGGAGGTGACAAAGAGCTCACCGTAAAAGGTTACGTTGATGCAAGCTTTGACACTGATCCGGACGATTCTAAATCGCAAACCGGATACGTGTTTACATTAAACGGTGGAGCTGTCAGTTGGTGCAGTTCTAAACAAAGCGTCGTAGCGGGATCTACATGTGAAGCGGAGTACATAGCTGCTTCGGAAGCAGCGAACGAAGGAGTCTGGATGAAGGAGTTCATATCCGATCTAGGTGTCATACCTAGTGCATCGGGTCCAATGAAAATCTTTTGTGACAATACTGGTGCAATTGCCTTGGCAAAGGAATCCAGATTTCACAAGAGGACCAAGCACATCAAGAGACGCTTCAATTCCATCCGGGATCTAGTCCAGGTGGGAGACATAGAGATTTGCAAGATACATACGGATCTGAATGTTGCAGACCCGTTGACTAAGCCTCTTCCACGAGCAAAACATGATCAGCACCAAGGCTCCATGGGTGTTAGAATCATTACTGTGTAATCTAGATTATTGACTCTAGTGCAAGTGGGAGACTGAAGGAAATATGCCCTAGAGGCAATAATAAAGTTATTATTTATTTCCTTATATCATGATAAATGTTTATTATTCATGCTAGAATTGTATTAACCGGAAACATAATACATGTGTGAATACATAGACAAACTTAGTGTCACTAGTATGCCTCTACTTGACTAGCTCGTTAATCAAAGATGGTTATGTTTCCTAACCATGAACAAGGTGTTGTTATTTGATTAACGAGGTCACATCATTAGTTGAATGATCTGATTGACATGACCCATTTCATTAGCTTAGCACCCGATCGTTTAGTATGTTGCTATTGCTTTCTTCATGACTTATACATGTTCCTATGACTATGAGATTATGCAACTCCCGTTTACCGGAGGAACACTTTGTGTGCTACCAAACGTCACAACGTAACTGGGTGATTATAAAGGAGCTCTACAGGTGTCTCCAAAGGTAGATGTTGGGTTGGCGTATTTCGAGATTAGGATTTGTCACTCCGATTGTCGGAGAGGTATCTCTGGGCCCTCTCGGTAATGCACATCACATAAGCCTTGCAAGCATTGCAACTAATGAGTTAGTTGCGAGATGATGTATTACGGAACGAGTAAAGAGACTTGCCGGTAACGAGATTGAACTAGGTATTGGATACCGACGATCGAATCTCGGGCAAGTAACATACCGATGACAAAGGGAACAACGTATGTTGTTATGCGGTCTGACCGATAAAGATCTTCGTAGAATATGTAGGAGCCAATATGGGCATCAAGGTCCCGCTATTGGTTATTGACCGGAGATGTGTCTCGGTCATGTCTACATTGTTCTCGAACCGTAGGGTCCGCACGCTTAACGTTACGATGACAGTTATTATGAGTTTATGCATTTTGATGTACCGAAGTTAGTTCGGAGTCCCGGATGTGATCACGGACATGACGAGGAGTCTCGAAATGGTCGAGACATAAAGATTGATATATTGGAAGCCTATGTTTGGATATCGGAAGTGTTCCGGGTGAAATCGGGATTTTACCGGAGTACCGGGAGGTTACCGGAACCCCCCGGGAGCTATATGGGCCTTAGTGGGCTTTAGTGGAAAGGAGAAAGGCGCAGGCCAAGGTGGCCGCGCGCCTCCCCCCTTCCCTAGTCCTATTAGGACTAGGAGAGGTGGCCGGCCCCCTCTCTCTCTTTCCCCCCCTCAAGGAGTCCTATTCCAACTAGGATTGGGGGGGGGGAATCCTACTCCCAGAGGGAGTAGGACTCTCCTGGCGCGCCCCCCTTGGCCGGCCAGCCCCTCCCCTTGGATCCTTTATATACGGAGGCAGGGGGCACCTCTAGACACACAAGTTGATCCTTGAGATCGTTCCTTAGCCGTGTGCGGTGCCCCCTGCCACCATATTCCACCTCGATCATATTGTAGTGGTGCTTAGGCGAAGCCCTGCGACAGTAGAACATCAAGATCGTCACCATGCCGTCGTGCTGACGGAACTCCTCCCCGACGCTTTGCTGGATCGGAGCCCGGGGATCGTCATCGAGCTGTACGTGTGCTAAGAACTCGGAGGCGCCGGAGTAACGGTGCTTGGATCGGTCGGATCGGGAAGACGTACGACTACTTCCTCTACGTTGCGTCAATGCTTCCGCAGTCGGTCTGTGTGGGTACGTAGACAATACTCTCCCCTCTCGTTGCTATGCATCACCATGATCTTGCATGTGCGTAGGAATTTTTTTGAAATTACTGCGTTCCCCAACAGCATCTTGCCATGTCATCATGTGCATTGCATCATCATGTTTTTCAAAATTGGCATCCGTTCCGGTTTCCCCAGTTCTGTCCGTTGTCCGTTCTGAGCCCAGATACACTTGCACGCGCCCGCAGCATGTCCGAAATAATATTTTATAAGTGGCCGGAAAATGTTCTCCGAATGGGTTGAAATTTGACATGCGGTGTTGTTATGTTGTCAGTAGACCGCCTGTCAAATCTCATCGCATTGAGAGTTCGTTCGATAGCCCAACCGTTAAACTTATAGCGGCATTATAGTCGGTCTAAACGTCGGACGTTTTCGGTCTCCGGAAACGGATGCCAGGTTGCATTCCTCCTCCCTATTATCGGTACAACCGCATACTTGACCTTGTCTGCCTAACCCTCTTTGCACAGTGCATCGACCCCTCCCCCGTGTCCGAAACTTCCCCGGACCCGACCCGGGCAGTCATCACCGTTGGATCCGGATCATCCCCAAATGACTACAAAACATCTCCGTTTTGTTTATTGGGCTCCCTAGCCTAATTATCTCGGACTGTCCGATTACGATCGGAGGGACCTAACCGCCATAAACTGATCTGTTTTACCATATATAGGCCTCCTTGTCCATTTATAGACCAAACCCTAAATTCTAGGATGTTTGTTCCCCCTAGCCGTCGCCACCTACAGACTCCCCCTCCTCGAATCTGCCGCCGCCACCCACTCACCAAATCTCTCTCGGGATCCATCCCCATTCTTCTTCCAATCAGCCCGCAAGCCTCCTCCCTCGATCCATCCAACCAGCATCGCTCGCCCGATCCTCCTGTCACCACAAGCCACCGGAGCACCAGGAGCCCTCCATGTTGGGGATCGTAGCAGAAATTTAAAATTTTCTACGCATCACCAAGATCAATCTATGGAGTAATCTAGCAACGAGGGGAAGGGGAGTGCATCTACATACCCTTGTAGATCGCTAAGCGGAAGCGTTGCAAGAACGCGGATGAAGGAGTCGTACTCGTAGCAATTCAGATCGCGGTTGATTCTGATCTAAGCGCCGAACCACGGCGCCTCCGCGTTCAACACACATGCAGCCCGGTGACGTCTCCTACGCCTTGATCCAGTAAGGGGAGAAGGAGAGGTTGGGGAAGACTCCGTCCAGCAGCAGCACGACGGTGTGGTGGTGGTGGAGGAGCGTGGAACTCTAGCAGGGCTTCGCCAAGCACTACGAGAGACGGGGAGGGAGAGAGGTAGGGCTGCGCCAAGAGGGAGATGATCTCGTGTATGTTGTAGCCCCCAATACCTCAAGTATATATAGGGGAAGGGGAGGGGCTGCGCCCCCATCTAGGGTTCCCTCCCTAGGGGTGGCGGCAACCCCAAAACCCATCTAGGGTTGCGGCCAAGGGGGGAGAGAGAGGAGGCGCATCTAGGGTGGGCCTTAAGGCCCATCTGCCCTAGGGTTTGCCCCCTCCCCTCTAGGAGGCACCTTGGGCCTTGGTGGGAGGCGCCCTAGCCCACCAAGGGGCTGGTCTCTTCCCACTATTGGCCCATGTAGGCCTCCGGGGCTGGTGACCCCTCCCGGTGGACCCCCGGACCCCTCCGGTGGTCCCGGTACACTACCGGTGATGCCCGGAACACTTCCGGTGGCCAAAACCATACTTCCTATATATTAATATTTACCTCCGGACCATTCCGGAACTCCTCGTGACGTCCGGATCTCATCCGGGACTCCGAACGACATCTGGTAACTGCGTACATACTTTCCCTATAACCCTAGCGTCATCAAACCTTAAGTGTGTAGACCCTACGGGTTCGAGAGTCATGCAGACATGGCCGAGACAACTCTCCGGTCAATAACCAACAGCGGGATCTGGATACCCATGTTGGCTCCCACATGCTCCACAATGATCTCATTAGATGAACCACGATGTCAAGGATTTAATCAATCCCGTATACAATTCCCTTTGTCTAGCGGTATAGTACTTGCCCGAGATTCGATCATCGGTATCCCAATACCTTGTTCAATCTCGTTACCAGCAAGTCTCTTTACTCGTTCCATAACACACCATCCCGTGATCAAATCCTTGGTCACATTGTGCACATTATGATGATGTCCTATCGAGTGGGCCCAGAGATACCTCTCCGTTTACACGGAGTGACAAATCCCAGTCTCGATTCGTGCCAACCCAACAGACACTTTCGGAGATACTTGTAGTGTACCTTTATAGCCACCCAGTTACGTTGTGATGTTTGGCACACCCAAAGCACTCCTACGGTATGCGGGAGTTGCACAATCTCATGGTCTAAGGAAATGATATTTGACATTAGAAAAGCTTTAGCATACAAACTACACGATCTTGTGCTAGGCTTAGGATTGGGTCTTGTCCATCACATCATTCTCCTAATGATGGGATCCCGTTATGAACGACATCCAATGTCCATGGTCAGGAAACTGTACCATCTATTGATCAACGAGCTAGTCAGCTAGAGGCTTACTAGGGACATGGTGTTGTCTATGTATCCACACATGTATCTGAGTTTCCTATCAATATAATTCTAGCATGGATAACAAATGATTATCATGAACAATGAAATATAATAATAATAACTAATTTATTATTGCCTCTAGGGCATATTTCCAACACTCCGGCCCCTGCTCCAGCACGCCTCCTACCCCGAGCTCCTCCCATGGCGCCCTCATTCCCGATCACGTCGACCTTGCGCACCTCCTTCGTCAAGCAGGAGCTCGACCTGCTGCTCGCGACCTCGCCCTCCGTTGACCTAGACTACCAGACCGGCCCCGTCGCGCCGCCTCTCCTTCCCTTCCTTCCTATGGTTCCTTCCCTCTCCTCTCACGTCTCGCCTCTCTGTGTTTTCCTCGCAGAAGCACCACGCCATGGCTGTGCCCCACCGAAGCTTGGAGCTCCAAGTCCGCCAGCCCACCTCCACTTTGATCCAGCAGGGAACGGGACCCCGTCAACCTCCTACGACCGGATCCGGGTCCGCCTCCCTCTGCCCATCCCTCTCCTTCTCGTATCTCCTTCCTCCCTCTCTGCCACTTCTCTGAATTTATTTCCCTGCCATGGCTTTGCAGCTGCGCCACCGCCCTGCTTCGTTCGTCGCTGCCTCCGCAAGATCCGGCGAGGCCCTGCGTTCCCGGCCTCCTCCTGCCGGAGTCGCCTGAGCGCCGTCGTGCCACATCGTCCAAGTCCCGCCTCGCCAAGCCCCCGCATCGGGCCGCTGCTCCCCTGCTGTTGTTTCTGTTCTTCAGGAACGAGCAGCAGCAACTCGAGCCGCTCGCCCCTCTGCTTCGCACGCTGGACCGCCAAGGCCCAGCCTGCGCCCCGCGGCCTGCCTCCACCTCCTCCCACCGAGCCGGCCTGAAGGCCCAATGTGAGCAACCCGCAGCTCCTCCTCCGTTGGCCTAGTCCAGCAGATTCGGCCCGCTTCTTTTTTCCCCATATCTGCGAATTTATCTTTTATCCAGTGTTTTACAGTTTTGCAGTATAGCCCCTCTAGTTCATGCATATCGTAACTCACAAACCGTGCATCTTATGCAAGAACTTTATATATGAAAAATGCTTAAAATTGTGTCTAGTTTCATAATATCCAACTTTGATACATGTTTAAAATGTTGTTTGTTTAAATTTGCTCTTATGCCATGTTAAAATGCTTTATTTCATAACTTTTTAACCGTAGCTCCAAAATTAACAAAATTTATATGTAAATGGGGTAGAAAAATGCCTAGTTTAACTTGGTGCACTCATCTTGCATCTTTAACAACTCTAAAATATGGTTTGGGGTAGAACAGTACCTAATCCAAAACTATGCATATGAGGATTTTCCAGACTTGTTGCTTGTTGTTCCGTCCTCATTTAAACTTGCCTAGATAGGTAGTTTTCATATGCTCCACCTCTTGCCATGTTTAACAACATTTAATATTGTTGGGTATCTAAATGAGAGAGAACTAAATAAGTCATGTGGTGTTTCGTCAATAGGCAACTCGTTGCATATTGAGCTCCAGTTAACTTGTAGTTTTGCTTGTGCATTTTGCCATGCCATGCCCTCATTAAACCGGACATTCATCATACTTGGTTGTGCATCATGCCATGTTTATGTGGTGGTTGTTTTACTATGTTATTTGCTTCTTTCCGGTGTTGCTTCTTCGGGTTAGTTCCGATAACGTCGTGTTTGTGAGGATCCGTTCGACTACGTCCGTTTGTCCTCTTCATGGACTCGTTTTCTTCCTTGTGGGATCTCAGGCAAGATGACCATACCCTCGAAATCACTTCTATCTTTGCTTGCTTAGTTGCTTGCTCTATTGCTATGCCGTGATACCTACCACTTGCTTTATCAGGCCTCCCATATTGCCATGTCAAGCCGCTAACCCACCTTTTCCTAGCAAACTGTTGTTTGGCTATGTTACCGCTTTGCTCAGCCCCTCTTATAGCGTTGCTAGTTGCAGGTGAAGCTGAAGTTTGTTCCCTGTTTGGAACATGGATATGTTGGGATATCACAATATCTCTTATTTATATTAATGCATCTATATACTTGGTAAAGGGTGGAAGGCTCGGCCTTATGCCTGGTGTTTTGTTCCACTCTTGCCGCCCTAGTTTCTGTCATACCGGTGTTATGTTCCTTGATTTTGCGTTCCTTACACGGTTGGGTGTTATGGGGACCCCTTGACAGTTCGCTTTGAATAAAACTCCTCCAGCAAGGCCCAACCTTGGTTTTACCATTTGCCTCACCACCACCTACCCTTCCCCCGGGTCGGCCAACCCGAGGGTCATCTTTATTTTAACCCCCCCTGGCCAGTGCTAGTCTAAGTGTTGGTCCAAACCGAGTAGACTGCGGGGCCACCTCGGGGAAACTTGAGGTTTGGTTTTACTCGTAGGATGTCTCATCCGGTGTTGCCCTGAGAACAAGATATGTGCACCTCCTATCGGGATGTCGGCGCATCGGGCGGTCTTGCTGGTCCTGTTTTACCATTGTCGAAATGTCTTGTAACCAGGATTCCGAGTCTGATCGGGTCTTCCTGGGAGAAGGAATATCCTTCGTTGACCATGAGAGCTTGTGATAGGCTAAGTTGGGACACCCCTGCAGGTTTTGAACTTTCGAAAGCCGTGCCCGCGGTTATGGGCAGATGGGAATTTGCTAATGTCCGATTGTAGAGAACTTGAAACTTAACTTAACTAAAATGCATCAACCGCGGGTGTAGCCGTGATGGTCTATTTCCGGCGGAGTCCGGGAAGTGAACATGGTTCTTGTGTTATGCTTGAACGTAAGTAGTTTCAGGATCACTTCTTGATCACTTCTAGTTCACGACCGTGCTTTGCTTCTCTTCTCGCTCTCTTTTGCGTATGTTAGCCACCATATATGCTTAGTGCTTGCTGCAGCTCCACCTCATTACCCTATCCTACCCATAAGATTATATAGTCTTGATCTCGCGGGTGTGAGATTGTTGAGTCCTCGTGACTCATAGATACTTCCAAAACAGTTGCAGGTGCCGATGATACCAGTGCAGATGACGCAACCAAGCTCAGGTGGGACCTCGATGAAGATCGTGTTCGTTGTGTTGTTTCGTTTCCAGTTGAGCAGTAGTGGAGCCCAGTTGGGACGATCAGGGATATAGCAATTGGGGTTGTCTTCTTTTATTTTGGTTCCGTAGTCGGACCTTGATTGTATTCTGGATGATGTATGTTAACTTGTATTTGTGTGAAGTGGCGATTGTAAGCCAACTCTTTATCCCTTTCTTATTCAGTACATGGGATTGTGTGAAGATTACCCCTCTTATGACAAACCTACCATGCGGCTATGCCTCTAAGTCGTGCCCCGACACGTGGGAGACATAGCCGCATCGTGGGTGTTACAAGTTGGTATCAGAGCCTTCCCCAACTTAGGAGCCCCCTGCTTGATCGAATCGCTGACGTTGTTGAGTCTGGAACAAAATGTTTTGAGTCTTAGGATTATATATATCAGAGAGTAGGATTCTTTTTACTCCTCAGTCCCTTCGTCGCTCTGGTGAGGCCTCCTGACGTAGAAATTTTGACTCTTCTCTCCTCAAATTTCACAATTTTTTTAGGATCATGTGGGTATCTTGGAATCGTTCCGATGGTTTTGTGACGAGAACAATGTTCTTGGCGCCTCCTGACATTTAGGGGTTGTGGCAGTGTCCCGGGGAGTTGAGATCCGAGGTGTTGTCGTCACAATTTTATCGTTGCAGTTCTGGAATACCTGAATTCGCCGACATCGAAAATCTCTTTTATGCAGTTGTTGGTGAGATAACCTCGACGCCACCAAGTATTGGGGCGGTAGTTCGGGAGTATTGCCACAACTCGTATAATGGATGCTTTTTGAAGGTTGAGGTAAATGATTTCCGAAGATTTCTTGGTTACGTGTTGAAGGATGGATACAACTGGATGTAGGATTTGCTAGTTTTGGGTGAGATATTATGCTTCCCCTGTATCCCCAACACCTGATTGCATAACCAGAAAGTTTCGGAAGTTTATAAGTGAGAATTCAAGTATCACGTAGAATATCCTTCCAACAGACACATGATACGATATGGGATCTATCCTATGTTTGTTTCCGGCTTATTCTGCAAGCCAATCCTTTGTTTTGTTTTTCAGTTGTGGTATTCGAGTTGCTTCAAATGGCAAGTGTTGATTCCATACCTTTCCTAAGCGGTGTTCTCATACTCCTATGTGAATACCAATCCTTCAAGATAATCGGGATTGTCATGTCAATCCTTTTCAACCGACATGTTTCTCTTCAAGTGGATCCGATCATTTTCAACATCCACAAGATCACTTTTCGTTTTCCCCAACGTTGTTCGTTCATCCGTCCTCAAATTGCCTTTGTTTTCCCACCCTCCCACCCTTTTATTCAAAGACTCAGATTTCTTAATCAAGTATACATTTTATTCATGTGAAGTCTCTCCATTCTTTTCCGTCAATATTCTTATTCGGTGATTCTCAGAAAGATACTAACGGAGCTTCAAGTTCACCATTCTTCATTTTTCTCCTCCGGTGGATTCAATTCGAGCTTTGTTAATCATATCCTTTTCCTCGTTTCAAATGCTTTCTCATGCCGGTGCACCTCTTAATCATCCACTTTCCGCTATTCAATTGTTTCGGTGTGCTGAAGATATCTTGGAAGATTCAAGTTTCCATTCTCAATTTGCTCAAGTTCTTTTGAGGATGTTACCTCATTCAAGCCATTTGAATCAACTGGTGCAATCTCCCTTTTAAGTAATCGTTCGAAGGTGTTTCTTTTTAGTGGGCCCTAACCCAAAGGTCTTTTCCCAGGTTCTTACCTGACTCTTCTAATCTTCCCGAAGTTACTCTCAAATTCTTTTCCAAGTTTGACATAAGAATGAATTATCATGAGTCAAATGTCTTTCTCCAAGATCTTTCAAATTCTTAAATCGTTGGTTCAACCTTTCTAATTTTTATCCCGGAGTGCCTCAAAAATTCATGGTGGTGTTCCTCATTGTCATTCTCGAATTTTGAAGACCGAAGAAGAGTTCCTCTTAAATCCTTACCCGTTCTTTCAAAGATTTGTGGTTATAGCTTGATGTCATCCTCTCATAATTGTTTTTGATTGTGAGAATTCTTTTCAACCATCCGGAGCAATTCAAGAGTCTTTCAGTTTGATTCTCCGAAGGCCATCATTTTGGGAGTATTCATTCCAGCTTTCAGCTCTAGTTCTCCAAATCATACCGGTGCATCATTCAAGTATCCTCTTATCAGCTCGTGATCTCTTCATTCTCATGTATCTAAATTCCCTCAAGTATCATCTTTCGTTTTCCAATTCTTCCTGGTGATGCGTTCGTTTTCCTTCCTTCGTTCTTTTAATCTTTACGGTGGTTCGTCCAACATTCCTCTTCTTTTGGTATCGTATCTATTTTATTCGTTCTTTCAATCCTACCGGTGGTTCGTTGAAGAACGTACCAAGATTACGCTATACCTCTCCTTAATCCTTTTCTATTAGAATAAGTAGTATTCCAAATCCGTTGCTTGTCGTCAATCTAAATTGGTGAAGGATACGCATAACATAATTCTTATTATTGTTAAATCCAAGGGATCTAATTTCTTCTTTCCAGAGTTGTTCATCATATCACATTCTCAGTCCGAGATGCTTCATCTTTTCTTTTTCCGAAGTGCCAAGTTTTTCGCATTATCTCGTCACGAAGCTCCATCTAATCATTGCAAGGCTTCTCCCAGAGTTCTTTTCAACTTTCCTTTCGCTTGATCATTCTTTTGTTGCCGGAGTTCTCACGAAGGCTCAACATGGTGGTCCATCAAAGATTCTTTTCATTCTTCAATTGTTTTTCAAGTTTTCTCTCGAAGTTATGTTCCGCTAAGCTATAGTCCAAATTAAACATGGTGTTCAACACATGTCTTGTTTTGAGGAGTTCAAGTATTCTTCATCTTCCATTCTGAAGTGCAATTCTTTCATATCTCATCATTTGAGGTGGTGTTATGTCATTGTTGATAATTTCCCTTCGTGTTTCATGATTCACAAGTTTTCAAGAGTGACATATCTAAATCCATCATTTTCTCTTCGCTCAAGACATCTTTTCAATCCAACAATCTCTTCATTGGAGTTATCTTGGGTTATATTTCACCTAAAGCTTTCCCTATGGATTGTTGCTATTTATGGTGCTTATAAATGACCTAAGTTCTTCATTCATCCTCCTGGTGATATAAGTTTCTCGTCTCCTTGTTGATGTCAATCCAATCTATTGTTTTTCATTAGTGGCAGAATTTCACCTCATAGTTTTGAGGTGTTCTCCATAAGCCCACTACAAGCTTGTTCTTTTCGCTGTTGGTTTTCCAACAACTCTGTCATAACCTTCTTGGAAGGGTGCTTTCCAAGATCAGTTGTGGCAGAAGTTGGCTTTTTCTTCTCCATTCTTTTATTCCAATGATGTATCTTTTATTCTTCCTTCCGGAGGCATTGTGATGTTGCTCTTTTCAATCATCATCTCGAATTGTGAGGATCGTGTTCTTTCATGCTTATCGTTTTGACCGGAGTGTCGTGCCCTCTATTCAAGTCCTCTAATCTTATCAAGTTTTCCATCCCTTCTCAACCGGAGTGCTGTTTGAAATCATTCTTACCCCTTGTGCCATTCTTTCAATAGTTCCGGAGGCATTGTGTTGTTGAGTTCATCAAGTATCTTCTCATCTTGTCAAGTTCATGTGCAATTCCTTCCAATTACAGTCGGAGTGCTGTCCAAGTTATATCATTCTTATTCTTTCTCTATCTTGTTTAACCGGAGTGTCGTGTCTATCATTCCTCTTCTAACCAGAGTCTCATCCAAGTGCTTTCATTTTGCCAAGTTCATATTCTATGCCTTCCATTTCCAACCGGAGTGTTGTCGTAATTGATCCTTCTCGCTCCTTGTACATCTCTTTTCAACCAGAGTGCTTGCATGTACTTCTTGTCCTTTGTGACACTTTTCTTATGTCTTTCAACCTACAAGGTTCTAGTAATGTTCCTTGTTCCTCTTGTCTAACGGAGTGTTTGCAACTTTGTTCTTCTTCGTTGCATTCTTTCTTTCAATTTGTTCAACCTCGCAAGGTTCTTTGGTTTCACTCGTTTGTCAAAGAAGCAACTTAGTTTTACCTCTCCTCTTCCTCTTCCGTTTTCCCTCCGGTGCCATCCTAGATCTCGGGATGAGATCCTCTTGTAGTGGTGGAGTGTTGTGATGCCCCGAGACCGATGCACCAGGTGTCTTCCAGTTATTCGCTGTCTTTGCCATGTCATTTGCTTGCGTGTTGCATCTTGCCATGTCATCATGTGCATTGCATCATCATGTTTTTCAAAATTGGCATCTGTCCCGGTTTCCCCAGTTCCGTCTGTTGTCCGCTCTAAGCCCAGATACACTTGCACGCGCCCGCGGCATGTCCAAAATAATATTTTATAAGTGGCCGGAAAATGTTCTCCAAATGGGTTGAAAGTTGACATGCGGTGTTGTTATGTTGTCAGTAGACCGCCTGTCAAATCTCATCGCGTTCGGAGTTTGTTCGATAGCCCAACCGTTAAACTTATAGCGGCATTATAGTCGGTCTAAACATCGGACGTTTTCGGTCTCCGGAAATGGATGTTGGGTTGCATTCCTCCTCCCTCTTATCAGTACAACCACATACTTGACCTTGTCTGCCTAACCCTCTTTGCACAGTGCATCGACCCCTCCCCCATGTCCGAAACTTCCCCGGACCCGACCCGGGCAGTCATCACCGTTGGATCCGGATCATTCCCAAACGTCTACAAAACATCTCCGTTTTGTTTATTGGGCTCCCTAGCCTAATTATCTCGGACCATCCGATTACGATAGGAGGGACCTAACCGCCCTAAAATGATCTATTTTACCATATATAGGCCTCCTTGTCCATTTATAGACCAAACCCTAAATTCTAGGATGTTTGTTCCCCCTAGCCGCCGCCACCTACAGCCTCCCCCTCCTCGAATCTGCCGCCGCCAACCACTCACCAAATCTCCCTCCGGATCCATCCCCATTCTTCTTCCAATCAGCCCGCAAGCCTCCTCCCTCGATCCATCCAACCAGCACCGCTCGCCCGACCCCCCTGTCACCACAAGCCACCGGAGCACCAGGAGCCCTCTAGCCCCTGCTCCAGCGCGGCTCCTACCCCGAGCTCCTCTCGTGCTCCTCCCATGGTGCCCTTGTTCCCGATCATGTCGACCTCGCGCGCCTCCTTCCTCAAGCAGGAGCTCGACCTGCTGCTGGCGACCTCGCCCTCCGTTTACCTAGACTACCATACCAGCCCCGTCGCGCCGCCTCTCCTTCCCTTCCTTCCTATGGTTCCTTCCTTCTCCTCTCATGTCTTGCCCGTCTCTGTGTTTTCCTCGCAAAAGCACCATGCCATGGCTGTGCCCCACCGAAGCTTGGAGCTCCAAGTCCACCAGCCCACCTCCGCTTCGATCCGGCAGGGAACGGGACCCCGGCGACCTCCTGCGACCTGATCCAGGTCCGCCTCCCTCTGCCCGTCCCTCTCCTTCTCGTATATCCTTCCTCCCTCTCTGCCACTTCTCTGAATTTATTTCCCTGCCATGGCTTTGCAGCTGCACCACCACCCTGCTCCATTTGTCGCCGCCTCCGCAAGATCCGGCGAGGCCCTGCGTTCCCAGCCTTCTCCTGCCGGAGTCGCCCGAGCGCCGCCGTGCCACATTGTCCAAGTCCCGCCTCGCGAAGCCCCTGCATCACGCCGTTTCTCCCTGCTGCTGTTTCTATTCTTTAGAAACGAGCAGCAGCAACTCGAGCCGCTTGCCCCTCTGCTTTGCACGCTGGACCGCCAAGGCCCAGCCTGCGCCCCGCGGCCTGCCTCCACCTCCTCCCACCGAGCCGGCCTGAAGGCCAAATGTGAGTAGCCCGCAGCTCCTCCTCTGTTGGCCCAGTCCAGCAGATTCGACCCGCTTCTTTTTTTTCCTAGATCTGCGAATTTATCTTTTATCCAGTGTTTTACAGTTTTGCAGTATAGCCCCTCTAGTTCATACATATCGTAACTCACAAACCGTGCATCTTATGTAAGAACTTTATATATGAAAAATGCTTAAAATTGTGTCTAGTTTCATAATATCCAACTTTCATACATGTTTAAAATGTTGTTTGTTTAAATTTGCTCTTATGCCATGTTAAAATGCTTTATTTCATAACTTTTTAACCATAGCTCCAAACTTAACAAACTTTATATGTAAATGGGGTAGAAAAATGCCTCGTTTAACTTGGCGCACTCATCTTGCATGTTTAACAATTCTAAAATATGGTTTGGGGTAGAACAGTACCTAATCCAAAAAATGTGCATATGAGGATTTTCCGGACTTGTTGCTTGTTGTTCCGGCCTCATTTAAACTTGCCTAGATAGGTAGTTTTCATATGCTCCACCTCTTGCCATGTTTAACAACATTTAATATTGTTGGGTATATAAATGAGATAGGACTAAATAAGCCATGTGGTGTTCCGTTAATAGGCAACTCGTTGCATATTGAGCTCCACTTAACTTGTAGTTTTGCTTGTGCATTTTGCCATGCCATGCCCTCATTAAACCGGACATGCATCATACTTGGTTGTGCATCATGCCATGTTTATGTGGTGGTTGTTTTACTATGTTGTTTGCTTATTTCCGATGTTGCTTATTCGGGTTAGTTCTGATAACGTTGCATTTGTGAGGATCCGTTCGACTATGTCCATTTGCCTTCTTCATGGACTCGTTCTTCTTCCTTGCGGTATCTCAGGCAAGATGACCATACCCTCGAAATCACTTCTATCTTTACTTGCTTAGTTGCTTGCTCTATTGCTATGACGCGCTACCTACCACTTGCTTTATCAGGCCTCCCATATTGCCATGTTAAGCCGCTAACCCAACTTTTCCTAGCAAACCGTTGTTTGGCTATGTTACCACTTTGCTCAGCCCCTCTTATAGCGTTGCTAGTTGCAGGTGAAGCTGAAGTTTGTTCCATGTTTGGAACATGGATATGTTGGTATATCACAATATCTCTTATTTATATTAATGCATCTATATACTTGGTAAAGGGTGGAAGGCTCGGCCTTATGCCTGGTGTTTTGTTCCACTCTTGCCGCCCTAGTTTCCGTCATACTGGTGTTATGTTCCTTGATTTTGCGTTCCTTACACGGTTGGGTGTTATGGGGACCCCTTGATAGTTCGCTTTGAATAAAACTCCTCCATCAAGGCCCAACCTTGGTTTTACCATTTGCCTCACCACCACCTACCCTTCCCTCGGGTCGGCCAACCCGAGGGTCATTTTTATTTTATACCCCCCGGACCAGTGCTTGTCTAAGTGTTGGTCCGAACCGAGTAGACTGCGGGGCCACCTCAGGGAAACTTGAGGTTTGGTTCTACTCGTAGGATGTCTAATCCGGTGTTGCTCTGAGAACGAGATATGTGCAGCTCCTATCGGGATGTCGGCGCATCGGGCGGTCTTGCTGGTCTTGTTTTACCATTGTCGAAATGTCTTGTAACCCAAATTCCGAGTCTGATCGGGTCTTCCTGGGAGAAGGAATATCCTTCGTTGACCGTGAGAGCTTGTGATGGGCTAAGTTGGGACACCCCTGCAGGGTTTGAACTTTAGAAAGCTGTGCCCGTGGTTATGGGCAGATGGGAATTTGTTAATGTCCGGTTGTAGAGAACTTGAAACTTAACTTAACTAAAATGCATCAACCGCGGGTGTAGCCGTGATGGTCTCTTTCTGGCGGAGTCTGGGAAGTGAACATGGTTCTTGTGTTATGCTTGAACGTAAGTAGTTTCAGGATCACTTCTTGATCACTTCTAGTTCACGACCGTGCTTTTCTTCTCTTCTCGCTCTCTTTTGCGTATGTTAGCCACCATATATGCTTAGTGCTTGCTGCAGCTCCACCTCATTACTCCATCCTACCCATAAGCTTAAATAGTCTTGATCTCGCGGGTGTGAGATTGCTGAGTCCTCGTGACTCACAGATACTTCCAAAACAGTTGTAGGTGCCGATGATACCAGTGAAGATGACGCAACCGAGCTCAGGTGGGAGCTCGATGAAGATCGTGTTCGTTGTGTTGTTTCGTTTCCAGTTGAGCAGTAGTGGAGCCCAGTTGGGACGATCGGGGATCTAGCAATTGGGGTTGTCTTCTTTTATTTTGGTTCCATAGTCGGACCTTGATTGTATTTTGGATGATGTATGTTAACTTGTATTTGTGTGAAGTGGCGATTGTAAGCCAACTCTTTATCCCTTTCTTATTCAGTACATGGGATTGTGTGAAGATTACCCCTCTTGCGACAAACCTACCATGCGGCTATGCCTCTAAGTCGTGCCCCGACACGTGGGAGATATAGCCGCATCGTGGGTGTTACATGTTGCTAATCTCTTTTGTAGGGAAATATTGCGTCTACATGGAGTGCCAAAGACGATCGTCTCGGACCGCGAGTCAAGTTCCTTAGCTACTTTTGGAAGACCCTTTGCGCCAAGCTCAGAATCAAGCTACTCTTCTCCATGGCGTATCATCCACAAACCGACGGCCAAATGGAGGTGACCAACCGCACACTCTCTGCTGTACTTCGCGTACTCATCAAGAAGAACATCAAGGAGTGGGAAGAGTGCCTACCTATCGCCGAGTTCGCCTACAACCGAGCAAGACACTCAACAACCGGCAAGTCCCCCTTCGAGGTCGTCTACGGATTCAACCCATTGTCACCATTGGACATTCTGCCTCTACCACTCCAAGAGCGCATCAATTTGGACGCAAGTGCATGTGTGACTCATCTCAAGAAGGTGCATGAATATACAAGACTTACTATCGAGCACCAAGTACAATGACTTGCGATCAAGCTCAACATCAACAAGCGCCCCATGGTCTTCAACATTGGTGATCTCGTGTGGCTACACCTTCGCAAGGACTGATTTCCCCAAGAATGCAAGTCCATACTTCGACCACGAGCGGAGGACCCTTCAAGGTGCTTGCACGCTACAACGACAACGCATACAAGATCAACATTCCACGCGACAAGTACTCCGTGAGCAACATCTTCAACGTCAAAGATCTCTCTTCCTACCATGGTGATGAAGAATTTGATTCGAGGACGGATCTTCCCCAAGGGAGGGGAGATGATGCAGAGCATCCCAAGGTCATCCCCATGGACCCAACTACATCTCCTACGACACCACTTGGACCCATGACACGAGCACGTGCAAGAGCTCTCGAAACCAAGGTGACATCTCTCCTCTCACATTTCCACTTCGATGCACATGAGACATGGCTACTACCTCAAACGGAGACATTGTGCATACTCAGGTATCAAGGAGTTGTCCATGAAGAAGCCAAGGAGCAAGGAGGATCAGAAGAGGAAGATGGACATGAAGACAGAGAAGAAGGAGAGCTGGAGAACAAGTCCCAACCACCGGATGACCGGTCGGGACCGGACGTCCGGAGCCTGAAGCTCCAGCCGAACCCCAGCGAGCGGACGTCCGGCCCGGACCGGACGACCGGTGCCCATGCACCCGAGCCAAACGAGCAGACGACCGACGCCACCGGACGTCCGTCGACCAGATGATACGTCTCCAACGTATCTATAATTTTTTGATTGCTCCATGCTATGTTATCTACTGTTTTGGGCAATATTGGGCTTTATTATCCACTTTTATATTATTTTTGGGACTAACCTATTAACCGGAGGCCCAGCCCAGATTTGCTGTTTTTTGCCTATTTCAGTGTTTCGAAGAAAAGGAATATCAAACGGAGTCGAAACCGAACGAAATCAACTGGAGAAGTTATTTTTGGAAGGAAAGGTACCAGAAAAGCTTGGAGTGCACGTCAGGAAATAAGGGAGGTGCTCACGAGGGTGGGGGCGCGCCCACCCCCCTATGCGCCCCCCCCTTCGGTCCCCTGACGTATCTCTTTCACCCATATATACCTACGTATCCTAAAACTTCCAGAACAAACGATAGATCGGGAGTTCCACCGCCAGAAACCTCCGTAGCCACCGAAAACCAATCTAGACCCGTTCCGGCACCCTGCCGAAGGGGGCAATCCTTCTCCGGTGGCCATCTTCATCATCCCGGTGCTCTCCATGACGAGGAGGGAGTAGTTCTCCCTCGGGGCTGAGGGTATGTACCAGTAGCTATGTGTTTGATCTATCTCTCTCTCTCTCTCGTGTTCTTGAGGTGATACGATCTTGATGTATCGCGAGCTTTGCTATTATAGTTGGATCCTATGATGTTTTCTCCCCCCTCTACTCTCTTGTAATGAATTGAGTTTCCCCTTTGAAGTTATCTTATCGGATTGAGTCTTTAAAGATTTGAGAACACTTGATGTATGTCTTGCCGTGGATATCTGTGGTGACAATGGGATATCACGTGATTCACTTGATGTATGTTTTGGTGATCAACTTGCGGGTTCCGCCCATGAACCTATGCATAGGGGTTGGTACACGTTTTCGTCGTGATTCTCCGGCAGAAACTTTGGAGCACTCTTTGAGGTCCTTTGTGTTGGTTGAATAGATGAATCTGAGATTGTGTGATGCATATTGTATAATCATAGCCACGAATACTTGAGGTGACATTGGAGTATCTAGGTGACATTAGGGTTTTGGTTGATTTGTGTCTTAAGGTGTTATTCTAGTACGAACTCTAGGGCTGTTTGTGACACTTATAGGAATAGCCCAATGGATTGATTGGAAAGAATAACTTTGAGGTGGTTTCGTACCCTACCATAATCTCTTCGTTCTCCGCTATTAGTGACTTTGGAGTGACTCTTTGTTCCATGTTGAGGGCTAGTTATGTGATCCAATTATGTTATTATTGTTGAGAGGACTTGCACTAGTGAAAGTATGAACCCTAGGCCTTGTTTACTATCATTGCAATACCGTTTACGCTCACTTTTATCATTAGTTACCTTGCTGTTTTTATATTTTTAGATTACAAATACCTTTATCTACTATCCATATACCACTTTCACCATCTGTTCGCCGAACTAGTGCACCTATACAATTTACCGTTGTATTGGGTGTGTTGGGGACACAAGAGACTCTTTGTTATTTGGTTGCAGGGTTGCTTGAGAGATACCATCTTCATCCTACGCCTCCTACGAATTGATAAACCTTAGGTCCACTTGAGGGAAATTTGCTACTGTCCTACAAACCTCTGCACTTGGAGGCCCAACAACGTCGACAACAAGAAGGTTGTGTAGTAGAAATCACCAGACGACCGGCGCGACCGGACGAACCGCCTCCTCCGGAAATCCGCTACACCAGCATCCGAGCCAGAACGAGCAGACGACCGGCATCCACCGGATGTCCGGCCGCCCATAAGACACCGGACGACCGGTCCCCAGCGGACGTCCGGTACCTGGCTGTGTCTAGTTGTGGGATGAGGCCCATGTACCCCTTCACTTCACCCCCCCATTTGCACTAAGACTATAAATAGACCTCTCCCTCCTCCTAGCTAGGGTTAGCATTGGTTTAGCTCATTTTAGAGATAGAGCATTGCTCATCCACATCGGATCTACTCCACGAGAGAGACCGCGGCCCCTCTTCGGAGAAGATCCCTTTGGATTCAAGACCTCCTTGCAGAGAAGAACATCAAGACCTCCTCACGGAGAAGACCGGTTACCTTTGTATCGTCCATTGTTGACTTTGGATTTGTATCTCCTATCGTGTTTCAAGGATCTAGCAGTTGTGTAATCATTCTTGTTGGTTTGAGTGTTCTTTCGTGTTCCCCTTGTGTTTTTCCCCTTGTTTCCCTCCTCGTGCTCTTCGTGTTCATCGCGGGATCCGCTCCTTTCGTGAAAGATCGGCCGATTAGGGTTCCTACCTTAGATCACTTTGTGTGCTACCAAATGTCACAACGTAAGGGTGATTATAAAGGTGCTCTACAGGTGTCTACAATGGTACTTGTTGAGTTGGCATAGATCAAGATTAGGATTTGTCACTCCGATTGTCGGAGAGGTATCTCTGGGCCCTCTCAGTAATGCACATCACTATAAGCCTTGCAAGCAATGTAACTAATGAGTTAGTTGCGGGATGATGCATTATGGAACGAGTAAAGAGACTTGCCAGTAACGATATTGAACTAGGTATTGACATACCGACGATCGAATCTGAGGCAAGTAACATACCGATGACAAAGGGAACAATGTATACCATTATGCGGTTTGACCGATAAAGATCTTTGTAGAATATGTAGGAACCAATATGAGCATCCAGGTTCCGCTATTGGTTATTGACCAGATACGTGTCTCAGTCATGTATACATAGTTCTCGAACCCGTAGGGTCCACACGCTTAACGTTCGGTGACGATCGGTATTATGAGTTTATGTGTTTTGATGTACTGAAGGTAGTTCGGAGTCCCGGATATGATCACGGACATGATGAGGAGTCTCAAAATGGCTGAGACATAAAGATCGATATATTGGAAGCCTATATTTGGACATCAGAATAGTTTTGGGTGAAATCGGGATTTTACCGGAGTACCGGGAGGTTACCGGAACCCCCCCGGTAAATGTATGGGCGTTATTGGGCCATAGTGGAGAGAGATATAGAGAGAGGAGACCAGGGCAGGCCGCGCGCCCCTCTCTCTGGTCCGAATTGGACTAGGGGGGGGGCGGCGCCCCCTTTCCTTCCTCCCTCTCTCCCCCTTCCTTCTCTCCTTGTCCAACTAGGGAAGGAGGGGGGGAATCCTACTCCCGGTGAGAGTAGGACTCCTCCAGGGCATGCCATAGGAGGGTCGGCCCTCCCCCCTCCTCCACTCCTTTATATACGTGGCCAGGGGGCACCCCTAGACACACAAGTTGATCATTGATCTTTTAGCCGTGTGCGGTGCCCCCCTCCACCATAATCCACCTCGGTCATATCGTAGCGGTGCTTAGGAGAAGCCCTGCGTCGGTAGCTTCACCAACATCGTCATCACGCCGTCGTGCTGACGGAACTCTCCGTCGAAGCTCTACTAGATCATGAGTTCGTGGGACGTCACCGAGCTGAACGTGTGCAGATCGTGGAGGTGCCATACGTTCGGTACTTGGATCGGTCGATCGTGAAGACGTACGACTACATCAACCGCATTTTCATAATGCTTCCGCTTACAGTCTACGAGGGTACATGGATGACACTCTCCGCTCTCATTGCTATGCATCACCATGATCTTGCGTGTGCGTAGGATTTTTTTTTGAAATTGCTGCGTTCCCCAACAGTGACATCCGAGCCAGGTTTGTGCGTAGATGTTATATGCACGAGTAGAACACAAAGGAGTTGTGGGCGTGGGTATATACATATTGCTTGCCGTCACTAGTTGATTCTTGATTCAGCGGCATTGTTGGATGAAGCGGCCCAGACCGACATTACACGTACGCTTACGCGAGAATGGTTCTACCGACGTGCTTCGCACACAGGTGGCTAGTGGTGTCTGTTTCTCCAACTTTAGTTGAATCGGATTCAATGAACAGGGTTCTTTCTGAAGATCAAAAAGCAATCACCATACCACATTGTGGTTTTTGATGCGTAGGTAAGAACGGTTCTTGCTCAGCCCGTAGTAGCCACTTAAAACTTGCAACAACAAAGTAGAGGATGTCTGACTTCTTTTTGCAGGGCATGTTGTGATGTGATATGGTCAAGACATGATGCTAAATTTTATTGTATGAGATGATCATGTTTTGTAACACAGTTATCGGCAACTGGCAGGAGCCATATGGTTGTCGCTTTATTGTATGAAATGCAATCGCCATGTAATTGCTTTACTTTATCACTAAGCGGTAGCGATAGTCGTAGAGGCAATAGTTGGCGAGACGAAAACTATGCTTCAATGGAGATCAACGTGTCAAGCCGGTGACGATGGTGATCATGACGGTGCTTTGGATATGGAGATCACAGGCACAAGATGATGATGGCCATATCATATCACTTATATTGATTGCATGTGATGTTTATCTTTTATGCATCTTATTTTGCTTAGATTGACGGTAGCATTATAAGATGATCTCTCACTAAATTTCAAGGTATAAGTGTTCTCCCTGAGTATGCACCATTGTAAAAGTTCGTCGTGCTGAGACACCACGTGATGATCGGGTGTGATAAGCTCTACGTTCACATACAACAGGTGCAAGCCAGTTTTGCACACGCAGAATACTCGGGTTAAACTTGACGAGCCTAGCATATGCAAATATGGCCTCGGAACACTGGAGACCGAAAGGCCGAGCGTAAATCATATAGTAGATATGATCAACATAGTGATGTTCACCATTGAAAACTACTCTATCTCACGTGATGATCGGACATGGTTTAGTTGATGTGGATCACATGATCACTTAGATGATTAGAGGGATTTCTATCTAAGTGGGAGTTCTTAAGTAATTTGATTAATTGAACTTTAATTTATCATGAACTTAGTAACTAATAGTATTTTGCATGTCTATGTTGTTGTAGATAGATGGCCCGTGCTGTTGTTCTGTTGAATTTTAATGCGTTCCTAGAGAAAGCTAAGTTGAAAGATGATGGTAGCAACTACACAGACTGGGTCCGTAACTTGAGGATTATCCTCGTTGCTGCACAGAAGAATTACGTCCTGGAAGCACCGCTAGGTGTACCACCCGCGCCGGCAACTACAGACATTGTGAATGACTGGCAGTCGCATGTTGATGACTACTCGATAGTTCAGTGTGCCATGATTTACGTCTTAGAACCGGGACTTCAACGACGTGTTGAATGTCATGGAGCATATGAGATGTTCCAGGAGTTGAAGTTAATATTTCAAGCAAATGCACGGATTGAGAGATTTGAAGTCTCCAATAAGTTCTACAGCTGCAAGATGGAGGAGAATAGTTCTGTAAGTGAACATATACTCATAATGCATGGGTGCCACAACCACTTCACTCAACTGGGAGTTAATCTTCCTGATGATAGTGTCATTGACAGAGTTCTTCAATCACTGCCACCAAGCTACAAGAGCTTTGTGATGAACTATAATATGCAAGGGATGGATAACACGATTCCCGAGGTCTTCGCAATGCTAAAGGCTGTGGAGGTAGAAATCAAGAAGGAGCATCAAGTGTTGATGGTCAACAAGACCACCAGTTTCAAGAAAAGGGTAAAGGGAAGAAGGCGAACTTCAATAAGAACGACAAGCAAGTTGCTGCTCAAGTGAAGAAGCCGAATTCTGGACCTAAGCCTGAGACTGAGTGCTTCTACTGCAAAGGGATTGGTCACTCGAAGCGGAACTACCCCAAGTATTTGGCGGATAAGAAGGATGGCAAGGTGAACAAAGGTATATGTGATATTGCTACCTCTTGAGCACTGCGTTGGTTTTCCCCGAAGAGGAAGGGATGATGCAGCAAAGTAGCGTAAGTATTTCCCTCAGTTTTTGAGAACCAAGGTATCAATCCAGTAGGAGGCTACGCGCGAGTCCCTCGTACCTGCACAAAACAAATAAATCCTCGCAACCAACGCAAATAGGGGTTGTCAATCCCTATAAGGCCACTTACGAGAGTGATATATGATAGATATGATAAGATAATATTTTTGGTATTTTTATGATAAAGATGCAAAGTAAAATAAAGGCAAAGTAAATAACAAATGAAATAACTAAGTAGTAGGAGATTAATATGATAAAGATAGACCCGGGGGCCATAGGTTTCACTAGTGGCTTCTCTCGAGAGCATAAGTATTCTACGGTGGGTGAACAAATTATTGTTGAGCAATTGATTGAATGGAGCATAGTTATGAGAATATCTAGGCATGATCATGTATATAGGCATCACGTCCGAGACAAGTAGACCGACTCCTGCCTGCATCTACTACTATTACTCCACTCATCAACCGCTATCCAGCATGCATCTAGAGTATTAAGTTAAAAACAGAAGTAACGCCTTAAGCAAGATGACATGATGTAGAGGGATAGACTCATGCAATTGAATAAAACCCCATCTTGTTAAACTCGATGGCAACAATACAATGTGTGCCTTGCTGCCCCTACTGTCACTGGGAAAGGACACCGCAAGATCGAACCCAAAGCTAAGCACTTCTCCCATTGCAAGAAAGATCAATCTAGTAGGCCAAACCAAACTGATAATTCGAAGAGACTTGCAAAGATAACCAACCATACATAAAAGAATTCAGAGAAGATTCAAATATTATTCATAGATAGACTTGATCATAAACACACAATTCATCGATCTCAACAAACACACTACAAAAAGAAGATTACATCGAATAGTTCTCCACAAGAGAGGGGGAGAACGTTGTATTGAGATCCAAAAAGAGAGAAGAAGCCATCTAGATACTAACTATGGACCCGTAGGTCTGAGGTAAACTACTCACACTTCATCGGAGGGGCTATGGTGTTGATGTAGAAGCCCTCCGTGATCGATGCCCCCTCTAGCGGAGCTCCAGAACAGGCCCCAAGATGGGATCTCATGGATACAGAAAGTTACGACGGTGGAATTAGGGTTTTGGCTCCGTATCTGATCGTTTGGGGGTACAAGTATATATAGGAGGAAAGAGTACGTCGGTGGAGCAACAGGGGGGCCCACGAGGGTGGAGGGCGCGCCTGGGAGGGGGGGGGGTAGGCGCACCCCCTACCTCGTGGCCTCCTCTTTTCTTTCTTGACGTAGGGTGCAAGTCTCCCGGGTCTTGTTCGTTGAGAAAATCATGTTCCCGAAGGTTTCATTCTGTTTGGACTCTGTTTGATATTCCTTTTCTTCGAAACCCTAAAAGAGGCAAAAAAATAGCAATTCTGGGCTGGGCCTCCGGTTAATAAGTTAGTCCCAAAAATAATATAAAAGTGGATAATAAAGCACAATAATGTCCAAAGCAGTAGATAATATAGCATGGAGCAATCAAAAATTATAGATACATTGGATGCGTATCAAGCATCCCCAAGCTTAATTCCTGCTCGTCCTCGAGTAGGTAAATGATAAAAATAGAATTTTTGATGCGGAGTGCTACTTGGCATAATTTTAATGTAATTCTTCTTAATTGTGGTATGAATATTCAGATCCGAAAGATTCAAGACAAAAGTTCATATTGACATAAAAATAATAATACTTCAAGCATACTAACAAAGTAATTATGTCTTCTCAAAATAACATGGCCAAAGAAAGTTATCCCTACAAAATCATATAGTCTGGCTATGCTCCATCTTCACCACACAAAATATTTAAATCATGCACAACCCGGATGACAAGCCAAGCAACTGTTTCATACTTTTGACATTCTCAAAACCTTTTCAATTTTCACGCAATACATGAGCGTGAGCCATGGACATAGCACTATAGGTGGAATAGAATGGTGGTTGTGGAGAAGACAAAAAAGGGAGAAGATAGTCTCACATCAACTAGGCATATCAACGGGATATGGAGATGCCCATCAATAGATATCAATGTGAGTGGGTAGGGATTGCCATGCAACGGATGCACTAGAGCTATAAGTATATGAAAGCTCAAAAAGAAACTAAGTGGGTGTGCATCCAACTTGCTTGCTCATGAAGACCTAGGGCAATTTGAGGAAGCCCATCATTGGAATATACAAGCCAAGTTCTATAATGAAAAATTCGCACTAGTATATGAAAGTGATAACATGAGAGACTCTCTACTATGAATATCATGGTGCTACAAGTGTGGTAAAAGGATAGTAGCATTGTCCCTTCTCTCTTTTTCTCTCATTTTTTTATTTTGGCCTTTTCTCTTTTTTATGGCCTCTTTTCTTTCTCTTTTTTTTCGTCCGGAGTCTCATCCCGACTTGTGGGGGAATCATAGTCTCCATCATCCTTTCCTCACTGGGACAATGCTCTAATAATGATGATCATCACACTTTTATTTTTCTTACAACTCAAGAATTACAACTCGATACTTAGAACAAAATATGACTCTATATGAATGCCTCCGGCAGTGTACCGGGATATGCAATGACTCATGAGTGACATGTATGAAAGAATTATGAATGGTGGCTTTGCCACAAATACGATGTCGACTACATGATCATGCTAAGCAATATGACAATGATGGAGTGTGTCATAATAAACGGAACGGTGGAAAGTTGCATGGCAATATATCTCGGAATGGCTATGGAAATGCCATAATAGGTAGGTATGGTGGCTGTTTTGAGGAAGGTATATTGTGGGTGTATGATACCGGCGAAAGGTGCGCGGTATTAGAGAGGCTAGCAAAGGTGGAAGGGTGAGAGTGCGTATAATCCATGGACTCAATATTAGTCATAAAGAACTCATATACTTATTGCAAAAATCTACAAGTTATCAAAGCAAAGTATTACGCGCATGCTCCTAGGGGGATAGATTGGTAGGAAAAGACCATCGCTCGTCCCCGACCGCCACTCATAAGGAAGACAATCAATAAATAAATCATGCTCCGACTTCATCACATAACGGTTCACCATACGTGCATGCTACGGGAATCACAAACTTTAACACAAGTATTTCTCAAATTCAAAACTACTCAACTAGCACAACTTTAATATCACCAGCTTCATATCTCAAAACAATTATCAAGCATCAAACTTCTCATAGTATTCAACACACTCATAAGAAAGTTTTATTATTAATCTTGTATACCAAGCATATTAGGATTTTAAGCAAATTACCATGCTATTTAAGACTCTCAAAATAATCTAAGTGAAGCATGAGAGATCAATAGTTTCTATAAAACAAATCCACCACCGTGCTCTAAAAGATATAAGTGAAGTACTAGAGCAAAAATATATAACTCAAAAGATATAAGCGAAGCACATAGAGTATTCTAACAAATTCCAAATCATGTATGGTTCTCTCAAAAGGTGTGTACAGCAAGGATGATTGTGGTAAACTAACAAATAAAGACTCAAATCATACAAGACGCTCCAAGCAAAACACATATCATGTGGCGAATAAAAATATAGCTCCAAGTAAAGTTACCGATAGAAGTAGACGAAAGAGGGGATGCCTTCCGGGGCATCCCCAAGCTTTGGCTTTTAGGTGTCCTTAGATTATCTTGGGGTGCCATGGGCATCCCCAAGCTTAGGCTCTTGCCACTCCTTGTTCCACAATCCATCAAATCTTTACCCAAAACTTGAAAACTTCACAACACAAAACTTAAAGTAGAAAATCTCGTGAGCTCCGTTAGCGAAAGAAAATAAAAGACCACTTCAAGGTACTGTAATGAAATCATTATTTATTTATATTGGTGTTATAACTACTAAATTCCAACTTCTCTATGGTTTATAAACTATTTTACTAGCCATAGATTCATCAAAATAAGCAAACAACACACGAAAAACAGAATCTGTCAAAAACAGAACAGTCTGTAGTAATCTGTAGCTAGCGCAAGATTTGGAACCCCAAAAATTCTAAAATAAATTTCTGGACGTGAATAATTTATCTATTAATCATCTGCAAAAATAATTAACTAAATAGTACTTTCCAAATAAAAATGGCAGTAGTTCTCGTGAGCGCTAAAGTTTCTGTTTCTTACAGCAAGTTCAACAAGACTTTCCCCAAGTCTTCCCAACGATTCTACTTGGCACAAACACTAATTAAACACAAAAAACACAACCAAAACAGAGGCTAGATAAAATTTATTACTAAACAGGAGCAAAAGGCAAGTAATAAAAATAAAATTGGGTTGCCTCCCAACCAGCGCTATCGTTTAACGCCCCTAGCTAGGCATAACAAGCAAGAATAGATCTAGGTATTGCCATCTTTGGTAGGAAATTCTTCAATTAGGCATCTACCATCTTTAGGAATTTATTCCTTTTTATTAATTATCAAACTTTTAGGCACAAGGTCGAAAAATTCATTTGTAACAAATGGTTCCTTAATGATAGCAAAAAGATTGGGATGAATACTTATAGATTTGAGATCCGCATTTTCCTTACTAGAGGATTCACCCTTATTTTTAGGAACATACATAAGCTTGGCAACCTTAGTGGAAGGACTTGGAGTATTCTTTACGGAAGAAAAAGCGGTTCCCAAGTTGGTAATAATATCCTCAAGTTTATCGATCCTAGTAGAATCGTGATTTATTTTCTCATTAACTATGGGTTCCTTTTCTTTAATATTTTTCAAAGTAACTCCTACTTTAGATCCATATTGAGAGATTCGGCTATGGATCTTTTTATCCAAAGTTTCAATTAACTCTACGGTAGCAACCTTATTTTCAATAATTTCAAGCCTTTGCATTACATGCTCCAAAGTTAATACAGTTCCATTAACCAAGAGAGGGGGTGAGCCAAATAAATCTATCATAGCATTATAAGAATCAAAAGTATGGCTACCCAAGAAGTTCCCTCCGGTAATAGTATCAAGAACATATCTGTGCCAAGGAGTAATGCCTACATAAAAATTGCGAAGAAGAACGGAAGTAGATTGCTTCCTAGTAGATCTATTTTGAGCATTGCAAATTCTATACCAAGCATCTTTTAGATTTTCTCCCTCCCTTTGCTTAAAATTTAGAATTTCATTCTCGGGAGACAACGGAGAAGATAAGGGACTAGCCATAACGACAAGCAAACAAACTAACACACAAGCAAACAAAAAGCAAGCGGGCAAAAAGAGGCAAATAGAGAAAGAGAGGGAGGATAGAGAGAGAGAGGGCGAATAAAACGGCAAGGGTGAAGTGGGGGAGAGGAAAACGAGAGGCAAATGGCAAATAATGTAATGCGGGAGATAAGGGTATGTGATGGGTACTTGGTATGTTGACTTTTGCGTAGACCTCCCCAGCAACGGCGCCAGAAATCCTTGTTGCTACCTCTTGAGCACTGCGTTGGTTTTCCCCGAAGAGGAAGGGATGATGCAGCAAAGTAGCGTAAGTATTTCCCTCAGTTTTTGAGAACCAAGGTATCAATCCAGTAGGAGGCTACGCGCGAGTCCCTCGTACCTGCACAAAACAAATAAATCCTCGCAACCAACGCAAATAGGGGTTGTCAATCCCTATAAGGCCACTTACGAGAGTGAGATCTGATAGATATGATAAGATAATATTTTTGGTATTTTTATGATAAAGATGCAAAGTAAAATAAAGGCAAAGTAAATAGCAAAGGAAATAACTAAGTAGTAGGAGATTAATATGATAAAGATAGACCCGGGGGCCATAGGTTTCACTAGTGGCTTCTCTCGAGAGCATAAGTATTCTACGGTGGGTGAACAAATTACTGTTGAGCAATTGACAGAATTGAGCATAGTTATGAGAATATCTAGGCATGATCATGTATATAGGCATCACGTCCGAGACAAGTAGACCGACTCCTGCCTGCATCTACTACTATTACTCCACTCATCGACCGCTATCCAGCATGCATCTAGAGTTTTAAGTTAAAAACAGAGTAACGCCTTAAGCAAGATGACATGATGTAGAGGGATAGACTCATGCAATATGAAGAAAACCCCATCTTGTTATCCTCGATGGCAACAATACAATACGTGCCTTGCTGCCCCTACTGTCACTGGGAAAGGACACCGCAAGATTGAACCCAAAGCTAAGCACTTCTCCCATTGCAAGAAAGATCAATATAGTTGGCCAAACCAAACTAATAACTCGAAGAGACTTGCAAAGATAACCAATCATACATAAAAGAATTCAGAGAAGATTCAAATATTATTCATAGATAGACTTGATCATAAACACACAATTCATCGGTCTCAACAAACACACCGCAAAAAGAAGATTACATCGAATAGTTCTCCACAAGAGAGGGGGAGAACATTGTATTGAGATCCAAAAAGAGAGAAGAAGCCATCTAGATACTAACTATGGACCCGTAGGTCTGAGGTAAACTACTCACACTTCATCAGAGGGGCTATGGTATTGATGTAGAAGCCCTCCGTGATCGATGCCCCCTCCGACGGAGCTCCGGAATAGGCCCCAAGATGGGATCTCGTGGATATAGAAAGTTACGGCGGTGGAATTAGGGTTTTGGCTCCGTATCTGATCGTTTGGGGGTACGTAGGTATATATAGGAGGAAGGAGTACGTCGGTGGAGCAACAGGGGGCCCACGAGGGTGGAGGGCGTGCCTGGGGGGGTAGGCGCGCCCCCTACCTTGTGGCCTCCTCTTTTCTTTCTTGACGTAGGGTCCAAGTCTCTCGGGTCTTGTTCGTTGAGAAAATCACGTTCCCGAAGGTTTCATTCTGTTTGGACTCCGTTTGATATTCCTTTTCTTCGAAACCCTAAAACAGGCAAAAAAACAGCAATTCTGGGTTGGGCCTCCGGTTAATAAGTTAGTCCCAAAAATAATATAAAAGTGGATAATAAAGCCCAATAATGTCCAAAACAGTAGATAATATAGCATGGAGCAATCAAAAATTATAGATACGTTGGAGATGTATCAGATATACATGCTATTGATGTGTACCTTACTAATGCTCGCAATAGTGCCTGGGTATTTGATACTAGTTCAATTGCTAACATTTGCAACTCGAAACAAGGACTACGGATTAAACGAAGATTGGCTAAGGATGAGGTGACGATGCGCGTGGGAAATGGTTCCAAATTCGATGTGATCGCGGTCAGCACGCTACCTCTACATCTACCTTCGAGATTAGTTTTAGACCTAAATAATTGTTATTTGGTGCCATCGTTGAGCATGAACATTATATCTAGATCTTTTTGTTTGATGCGAGACGGTTATTCATTTAAATCTAAGAATAATGAGTGTTCTATTTATATGAGTAATATCTTTTATGGTCATGCACCCTTGAAGAGTGGTCTATTCTTGATGAATCTCGATAGTAGTGATACACATATTCATAATATTGAAGCCAAAAGATGCAGAGTTGATAATGATAGTGCAACTTATTTGTGGCACTGCCGTTTAGGTCATATTGGTGTAAAGCGCATGAAGAAACTCCATTCTGATGGACTTTTGGAATCACTTGATTATGAATCACTTGGTACTTGCGAACCATGCCTAATGGGCAAGATGACTAAAACGTTGTTCTCCGAAAAAATGGAGCAAGCAACAGATTTATTAAAAATCATACATACTGATGTATGTGGTCCGATGAATATAGAGGCTCGCGGCGGGTATCGTTATTTTCTCACCTTCACAGATGATTGGAGCAGATATGGGTATATCTACTTGATGAAACATAAGTCTGAAACATTTGAAAAGTTCAAAGAATTTCCGAGTGAAGTGGAAAATCATCATAACAAGAAAATAAAGTTTCTACGATCTGATCGTGGAGGAGAATATTTGAGTTACGAGTTTGGTCTTCATTTGAAACAATGCGGCATAGTTTCGCAACTCACGCCACCCGGAACACCACAACGTAATGGTGTGTCTGAATGTCGTAATCATACTTTACTAGATATGGTGCGATGTATGATGTCTCTTACTGATTTATGGCTATCGTTTTGGGGTTATGCTTTAGAGACGTCTGCATTCACGTTAAATAGGGCACCATCTAAATCCGTTGAGACGACGCCTTATGAACTATGGTTTGGCAAGAAACCAAAGTTGTCGTTTCTTAAAGTTGGGGCCAGCGATGCTTATGTGAAAAAGCTTCAACCTGATAAGCTCGAACCCAAATCAGAGAAATGTGTCTTCATAGGATACCCAAAAGAGACTGTTGGGTACACCTTCTATCACAGATCTGAAGGCAAGACATTCGTTGCTAAGAATGGATCCTTTCTAGAGAAGGAGTTTCCCTTGAAAGAAGTGAGTGGGAGGAAAGTAGAACTTGACGAGGTAATTGTACCTTCTCCCTTATTGGAAAGTAGTTCATCACTAAAATCAGTTCCAGTGATTCCTACACCAGTAAGTGAGGAAGCTATTGATGATGATCATGAAACTTCTGATCAAATTACTACCAAACCTCGTAGGTTAACCAGAGTAAGATCCGCACCAGAGTGGTACGGTAATCTTGTTCTAGAGGTCATGATACTTGACCATGATGAACCTACAAACTATGAGGAAGCGATGATGAGCCCAGATTCCACAAAATGGCTTGAGGCCATGAAATCTGAGATGGGATCCATGTATGAGAACAAAGACTGGACTTTGGTTGACTTGCCCGATGATCGGCAAGCCATCGAGAATAAATGGATCTTCAAGAAGAAGATTGACACTGACGGTAATGTTACTGTCTACAAAGCTCGACCTGGTGCGAAAGGTTTTCGACAAGTTCAAGGAGTTGACTACGATGAGACCTTCTCACCTGTAGCGATGCTTAAGTCCGTCCGAATCATGTTAGCAATTGCCGCATTTTATGATTATGAAATTTGGCAAATGGATTTAAAGACTGCATTCCTGAATGGATTTCTGGAAGAAGAGTTGTATATGATGCAACCTGAAGGTTTTATCGATACAAAGGGTGCTAACATAGTGTGCAAGCTCCAACGATCCATCTATGGACTGGTGCAAGCATCTCAGAGTTGGAAAAAACGTTTTGATAGTGTGATCAAAGCATATGGTTTTATACAGACTTTTGGAGAAGCCTGTATTTACAAGAAAGTGAGTGGGAGCTCTGTAGCATTTCTAATATTATATGTGGATGACATATTGTTGATTGAAAATGATATAGAATTTCTGGATAGCATAAAAGGATACTTGAATAAGAGTTTTTCAATGAAAGACCTCGGTGAAGCTGCTTATATATTGGGCATCAAGATCTATAGAGATAGATCAAGACACTTAATTGGACTTTCACAAAGCACATACCTTGATAAAGTTTTGAAGAAGTTCAAAATGGATCAAGCAAAGAAAGGGTTCTTGCCTGTGTTACAAGGTGTGAAGTTGAGTCAGACTCAATGCCCGACCACTGCAGAAGATAGAGAGAAAATGAAAGGTGTTCCCTATGCTTCAGCCATAGGCTCTATCATGTATGCAATGCTGTGTGCCAGCCCTGATGTTTGCCTTGCTATAAGTTTAGCAGGGAGATACCAAAGTAATCCAGGAGTGAATCACTGGACAGCGGTCAAGAACATCCTGAAATACCTGAAAATGACTAAGGATATGTTTCTCGTTTATGGAGGTGACAAAGAGCTCGTCGTAAATGGTTATGTCGATGCAAGTTTTGACACTGATCCAGATGACTCTAAGTCACAAGCCGGATACGTGTTTTTATTGAACGGTGGAGTTGTCAGTTGGTGCAGTTCCAAGCAGAGCGTCGTGGCGGGATCTACGTGTGAAGCGGAATACATAGCTGCTTTGGAAGCAGCAAATGAAGGAGTCTGGATGAAGGGAGTTCATATTCGATCTAGGTGTCATACCTAGTGCATCGGGTCCAATGAAAATCTTTTGTGACAATACTGGTGCAATTGCCTTGGCAAAGGAATCCAGATTTCACAAAAGAACCAAGCACATCAAGAGACGCTTCAATTCCATCCGCGATCAAGTCAAGGAGGGAGACATAGAGATTTGAAAGATACATACGGATCTGAATGTTGCAGACCCGTTGACTAAGCCTCTCTCACGAGCAAAACATGATCAGCACCAAGACTCCATGGGTGTTAGAATCATTACTGTGTAATCTAGATTATTGACTCTAGTGCAAGTGGGAGACTGAAGGAAATATGCCCTAGAGGCAATAATAAAGTTATTATTTATATTTCCTTATATCATGATAAATGTTTATTATTCATGCTAGAATTGTATTAACCGGAAACTTAGTACATGTGTGAATACATAGATAAACAGAGTGTCATTAGTTTGCCTCTACTTGACTAGCTCGTTGAATCAATGTGTAACATCCCAAGTTTTCAATTTGGCATGTTATACATTAGATCATCGTTGCATATCATGTTTTATTGCATTTTGGTTGATCCTAGAAATTTCACGCAACTGAAGGACCTACGGAGAGAGTTGGGGATTTCTTTATTTTCATATTTGAGTTTTTCTCAAATTATGAAAAGAGGATCATTTGATTTTAATTATTTTTCTCTGAAATATTTCTTTTATTAAAAATAAAAGAGAGAGGATAAAATGACTTCCTCAACATAAAGAAATATCAGAGATTTAATATTAAAATCAAATAAGATTTTTATTCGGAGTTTTGTCACTATTTTATTTGAATTAGGAAAAATATGCATTTTTCAAATTTGCATTTTAGGCCCAAATAAATGTTCACCTTGTCCGGCTTATTTTTAGAGGACGGGAAAAATTTATTTCAGGATTTTTGGAGTCCGTTTAGTATTCCTTTTCTTTCTTTTTCTGCACGTCGAAATTATTTTTAAAAAAAAGTCAAACCGACTTAGGGTCGTATTCGGCCAGGACTCTCCTGGGCCGGCCCCTTATAAGCCACTCCCCCGCAGCCCGTTAGCCCCACCAGCCCCGCCCCAAACCCTAAGTTGCCCCGCTGCCGCCGCGCGCCGCCACGATGTCGCCTCGCGCCGCCACCCCGCCGCCTCGCCGGAGCCATGCCGTCGACCCGCCGCCCTTGCCGGACTCGCTGGAGGTAGCGCCGCCGCCGCCGGTTTTCTTCGGAAAACTGCACGATTTTTTTAGATCCGCGGTTTTTTATTTTTATTTTTTTAGATCGGTTTTATTTTTTCGGTTTAGTTATTTAGCGGACGTTCGTCCGTACGTTCGTTTTTATGAAAGGTTTTCACCGTTTAGCCGCAGACAGCGAACGTTCATTCGTTAGCCTGTTCGACAGTTTTTCTTTTTCTCGGATTTTCCGCGATTATTTTCGATCGCGATTCCTGTTTCGATTTTCGTTCTAGTATAACTTTGCGCTCGTTTATCGGAATCAGGCGATTCAAGCGCCTAGAGTTTCGTCTCGAAACCCTCTTTCCATTTAACCAAATTAAACAAGTTTTTGCTACTGTAAAATTTGACCTTAGTCCAGATTAGTAAATGAAGCTTGTTTCTCTCGTCGTTTGAGTTTTGTTGCTTCGTTTGATTTGATTTTTTTTGAAAACCGGAGTTCTTAAGTTGAACTTTCTGGTTAGATCTCTTATTTGCGTTTTACCTGTGCTTTTCGCTTGATTGCTTATTGTATGCTTGTTTGTTTGCAATAGAGTACCCGGAGTGCGAAGCATGCTACATCGAGTCTCTAGGTTTCACGGATCATCAGCAAGGCAAGTAACACTTTGATCATACCTCTTACTACCCAGTTTTCATTGCATTAGATCAACCCAAAAACATTGCATGGTTAGGATCTGAATTAAATTTTGGGGTTTGGGAAGTAGATGAGGTAGTACCTATTCACCTATTTATTATCAAACCCTGGGGGTTACTACTACGTTGCTTATATTGCTATGCTATGCTTGTAGACGTGGATTGGGTTTGAGTATATTCATGACAGTTGTGAGATTGCTAAATTAATGGTTCAACTTAAGGTGGCAACTTTAATACACATTTGGTGGATTGAGGCACCTGGGGTATCCAGTGATTGCCTGTATTTTTGGAAATCCCGGGGTACCGTGTGATTCTCCTATGGACCGCCACCCAGGCTCAAAGGGATCATAAGATTATTCATACTGGAAACTTCCGTGTGCAGCCACATGCCATTATGGGCTCTGGCATAGTTGAGTAAGTTGTGGGAAACCTTTCCATGATGGGCTAGCAGATGTAGGGGATTGTAGGTGTACCAGCCTATCTATCGGTTAAGGGGACCTCTTTGGAAAGACTGTGTCTCGTTCATCCGTTTCTCAAACATTATATAGTGCGAGAAATCCAATGGAGGAGATCGAGTCTTGTGGGGAAAAGTGCACAAACCTCTGCAGAGTGTACAAACTAATCATGGTTAGCCGTGTCTCCGATTATGGACATCTTGAGTATCTAGTTCTTGGATTATCATGTGGATCTCATCACTCTTAATATAATTTGATTGGGTTTAATGATGATTACTTTTTAATTGGGATTGAGTTGGGTAAACCTTCTCACTTTTTAACAACCACCATGATAGTTAAATAGAATTTATTCTTTTACAGTAGGGAAAAATTGGCTTTTCGCAAAACCTTTAACCTTACAGCCTCCACCAAACCATATATGCATGTAGTGATAGCTTTACATTGTTCATTACTCTCTTGTGTTACTTTGCCAGCATATTCTATGTGCTGACCCGTTTTTCGGGCTGCAACGTATCATGTTGCAGACTTCTTAGATGACGGGTAAGGAGCCTTAGGTCGTGGTCTTTCACTCAGTGATGTCGTTGGAGTTGATGGACTCACATTATCTTCCAAGCCTTCCGTTGTTATCTTATTAGATGGCCTTAGGCCATATTTATTGTAATAAGTTCTCTTTTGAGACATTCGATGTAATAAGTGTGTGATTGCCACTCTGTTATAAATCCTTCAAGTATTGTGTGTGTCAGCATTACTGATCCAGGGATGACACTTATACACAGAGATCAGACTGTTTGAGGTCTGGTCGCTACAAAGATGGTATCAGAGCACACGCTGACTGTAGGACACGAGCACTAAGCTAAAGCCCTAGATCACTATTCTCTTCTCATTTCTAACTCCTCTCCCTTTTCTACTCTTTAGGATGGCGGACGCAAGGAACAAGTTTGCGCAACCGGATGAAGACGCCCCCTTTGGAAGACACTTGAAGGAAGTCACTAGGTACTTGAACATTGGATACCAAGCTTCACCGGGACTTACAATGCCACTTTACCAGAATAGGAGCGCTGGATGATTCAAGTTCAAGTTCCGGGAAGAACATTCACACTAGTCATTGAGCCCATAGAGTTTTCTTTTGATGCACCAACCTGGAGTCTAGGAAAGAGTATGGCAGCTCACATCACCATGGGATGCATTGGAGAAGTTTACCACAAGGATCTCAAGGATACTATCTACCAGATTTATGGGCGCCAGGATGAGCAATGGGAGATGATCAGCACTAGGAAGGATAGATCCATTGCAGCTTTCATCCAGGAGTTAAACTAGCATATTCGCCGCCAGGAGAACCAGATGTGCGCAGGCATGATAGATCTGAAGAAGGCGATGACCAGGATCACGGAGCTTGAAGAAGAACTCAAGGAAACTCGTGAAGATTATGAGGAGGAAATCGTCGTACTAGTGGAGAGGAATGGCGATCTGGAAAGGAAGCTAGGAGTATTCATGGGAGACCCCGCGCCAGGAGGAGAAGATGAAGAACCCAAGGAGATTCGTCCGGAGGACTACATCATCATCGACGACACTGATTCGGACCCTGACGATAGTGATGATGACTATGTTGATGAAGGTGGAGCATATGTCATGGAGTCTTCGACCGATAAATATTTCTAGTTGACCACCAAAACAGTAGTAGTCTACCATGTAAATAGTATAGTCCAAGCACCTTGTAACGATAGTTCTAGACCGATTGTATGCCTTTGCTTGATTGATTGAGTGATATGATCGTGTTTGTCTCATGTGCATATGGGTAGTGTTTTCTCACTAGACCTCATTCTATTCTATTCTATTCTCTCTAAACCCTCAGATGCCTCCGAGACGTGACCCCGGATTTACCTTTCCACCGGAGCTCACTCAGTTGATCCAGCAGCAGAATACCCTGATGCAGTTGTTAGTTCAGAACCAAGGCAACAACAACAACAACAACAACCCACCACCACCACCACCCGTTGACAACTTAGCCCATTTTCTAAGGTTGCAGTCGTCGGTGTTTTCCAATAGCACCGAGCCGATGGTTGCAGATGATTGGCTCCGCAGGATTGGAAGGGAGTTAACCACTGCAGGGTGCACAAATGCTGAGAAGGTGCATTTTGCCGCACACCAATTGGATGGACCAGCAGCCTCATGGTGTGATAATTACACTGTCACTTATCCTATAGCCACTGTCACATGGGATCAGTTCCAGCAAGCTTTCCGTACTGCCCATGTATCAGCAGGAGCTATGGCCATGAAGAAGCGTGAGTTTCGCAACTTACGCCAAGGAGGACTCACTGTTGGCCAGTATGTGGATGAGTTTAGTAAGTTAGCACGTTATGCCCTAGATGACGTTGCTATAGATGCAGCTAAGAAGGAGAAGTTTTTGGAGGGACTAAATGATGAGCTAAGCATGCAGTTGATGGTAGCAAATTTCAATAACTACCAGGAGTTGGTGGATAAGTATAACCTGCCCACTAGAGTACTTAAGACACCCACGTTAGTAACCTCACCCAGAGGAGAGTATATGGCAAGCCATGGATGTTTTCAGATGCCATTGGCCATAGGTAGGCATGTTTTCCCCTCCGATCTGATAATTTTGGAGTCGCAAGGTTTGGATGTGATTCTGGGTATGGATTGGCTATCGATGTATGGAGGAAACATCGATTGCGCCAGTATGACGATTTTACTCACCACCCTAGAAGGAAGAAGGATCAAGTATGTATCCCGACATGTGCCGAATAGGACTCAAGTAAATTGCTTATCAGGAGTAGTACAGGAGGAAGTACCAGTGGTGAAGGAATTTCCGGATGTATTTCCAGAAGAGTTGTCAGGCATGCCACCGGATAGAGATATAGAGTTTTTGATAGAGCTTTTGCCAGGCACTGGGCCAATATCTAAGAGACCATACAGGATGCCCGCACAGGATTTAGAGGAAATTAAGAAGCAGATTAAGGAGTTATTGGATAAGGGATATATTCGCCCAAGCTCGTCACCTTGGGGATCACCAGTACTTCTAGTGGAGAAGAAGGATGGATCGTTAAGGATGGTTGTTGATTATCATGGATTAAATAAAGTAACGATCAAGAACAAGTACCCACTACCGATGATCAATGATTTGTTTGATCAGCTGCAAGGAGCTAAGGTGTTTTCCAAGATCGATCTGCGATCAGGTTATCACCAGTTGAAGATTCAAGAGCAGGACATAACTAAGACAGCTTTTACCACAAGGTATGGGCTATATGAGTATACCGTTATGTCATTTGGCCTGACTAACGCACCTGCCTACTTCATGAACATGATGAACAAGGTGTTTATGGAGTTTTTGGATAAGTTCGTTGTAGTGTTCATTGATGATATTCTGGTTTACTCTAAGAATGAAGAAGAACATAAAGAACACTTGCGTTTGGTACTTGGCAAGCTCAGGGAACATCAGTTATACGCCAAGTTCAGCAAGTGTGAGTTTTGGTTGAAGGAAGTTGGATTTCTTGGACATGTTATATCCGGAGAAGGAATAGCAGTAGACCCCAACAAAGTTGTCACCGTGACAAATTGGGAAGCACCCATGACAGTTGGAGAGATCCAGAGTTTTCTTGGACTCGCAGGATACTACCGGAGGTTCATTGAGAATTTCTCAAAGATTGCAAAGCCCATGACAGAGTTGTTAAAGAATGACACCAAGTTCAATTGGACTGAGGAATGTGAGGCCAGTTTTCAGGAGTTGAAGAGACGCTTGGTTACATCGCCAGTGTTGATCCTGCCAGATCAACACAAGGATTATGAAGTGTATTGCGATGCTTCTCGTCGAGGACTTGGAGCCATACTTATGCAGGAGGGAAGAGTTGTTTCATATGCCTCATGATAGCTTAAACCCCATGAGTTAAACTATGCTACGCATGATTTGGAGTTAGCAGCCGTAGTGCATGCATTGAAGACATGGAGACATTTTCTCATTGGAAACCATTGTGAGGTATACACGGATCACAAGAGTTTGAAGTATATCTTCACACAGAAGGAGTTGAATCTCAGGCAGAGGAGATGGTTGGAACTCATTAAGGATTATGACATGAAGTTGCACTATCATCCCGGAAAGGCTAACGTAGTAGCCGATGCGTTGAGCCGCAAGAGTCATGTCAATACACTCATGACCGGAGAGTTACCCAGGGAGTTAGCAGAAGACCTTCATGAGCTATGTTTGGAGATAGTTCCGAGAGGTTATGTAGCAGCTTTGGAGATTCAGTCCACTTTGATGGATAAGATCAGAGAAGCGCAAAAGACGGACAAGGAGATCGTCGAAATAAAGGAAAGGATGAGCAAAGGAAAAGCCAAAGGATTTCGTGAGGATGAACACGATACTTTATGATTTGAGGACCGCGTATATGTACCAAATGATCAGGAGATCAGGAAGTTGATTCTGCAAGTAGCCCATGATTCACCATATTCGAATTAACCCATGAAATACCAAGATGTATCTGGATTTGAAGGACAGTTTCCGGTGGACCGGTATGAAGAAGGATATTGCGGAGTATGTAGCAGTTTGTGATGTATGTCAGAGAGTGAAGGCAGAACATCAGAAGCCAGCAGGATTGCTATAGCCATTGCCTATACCCGAATGGAAGTGGGATAAACTAGGCATGGATTTTATCACGGGATTGCCCAGGACTCGTTCAGGCTATGACTCGATATGGGTGGTAGTCGACCGATTGACGAAAGTAGATCATTTCATCCCAGTAAAGACCACTTACACCAGTGCTAAGTTGGCAAAGATCTATATGACCAGGATCGTATGTCTGCATGGAGTTCCGAGGACCATTATATCAGATAGAGGAACCCAGTTTACTTCAAAGTTTTGGTATCAGTTGCATGAAACTCTGGGAACCAGACTAGAGTTTAGTATACCTTTTCACCCACAAACAGATGGACAGACTGAAAGAGTAAATTAGATTCTGGAGGACATGTTGAGAGCTTGTGCGCTAGACTATGGATCTAGTTGGGACGATAATTTTCCTTATGCAGAGTTCTCTTATAACAACAATTATCAAGCCAGTTTGAAGATGTCCCCTTTCGAAGCACTGTACGGAAGGAGGTGCAGAACACCATTGTTGTGGGACGAAGTTGGAGACCGACAGTTGTTTGGACCAGATTTGATTAAAGAGTCTAAAGAGAAGGTTAAGCTGATTCCCGATAGACTCAAGGTAGCCCAATCCAAGCAGAAGAGTTATGCGGATTCGAAACGCAAGGAGATAATCTATGAAGTCGGAGACAGAGCGTATCTTCGAGTATCACCACTCCGAGGAGTGAAGCGTTTTGGAGTTAAGGGAAAGTTAGCACCACGTTTTGTGGGACCATACAGAGTTTTGGAACGTATGGGAGAAGTTGCTTACAAGTTGGAATTACCCGAAAGATTGTCCGGAGTTCACGATGTGTTCTATGTTTCTCAGTTGAAGAAGTGCCACGCGGAGATGGCTGAAATTCCTCTGAGAGATACAGTGCCGCTAGAAGCGATACAGTTGGATAGTGGTTTGACTTATGAGGAGAAACCAGTCAAGATACTCGAGTTTGCCAGCCGAGTTACGTGCAACAAGGTTATCAAGGTTTGCAAGGTTTAGTGGAGTCACCATACCAAGGATGAAGCCACTTGGGAACGAGAAGAAGACTTATGAAATGATCACCCTCACCTATTTTTCTAGCCAACCCAAATCTCGAGGGCGAGATTCATCTTAAGGGGGGTAGGTTTGTAACATCCCAAATTTTCAATTTGGAATGTTATACATTAGATCATCATTGCATATCATGTTTTATTTGCATTTTGGTTGATCCTAGAAATTTCACGCAACTCAAGGACCTACGGAGAGAGTTGGGGATTTCGTTATTTTCATATTTGAGTTTTTCTCGAATTATGAAAAGAGGATCATTTGATTTTAATTATTTTTCTCTGAAATATTTCTTTTATTAAAAATAAAAGAGAGAGGATAAAATGACTTCCTCAAAATAAAGAAATATCAGAGATTTAATATTAAAATCAAATAAGATTTTTATTCGGAGTTTTGTCGCTAGTTTATTTGAATTAGAAAAAACATGCATTTTTCAAAATTGCATTTTAGGCCCAAATAAATGTTCACCTTGTCCGGCTTATTTTTAGAGGACAGGAAAATTTTATTTAGGGATTTTTAGAGTCCGTTTAGTATTCTTTTTCTTTCTTTTTCTGCACGTCGAAATTATTTAAAAAAAGTCAAACCGACTTAGGGCCATATTCGGCCAGGACTCTCCCGGGCCGGCCCCTTATAAGCCGCTCCCCCGCAGCCCGTTAGCCTCGCCAGCCCCGCCCCAAACCCTAAGCCGCCCCGCCGCCGCCTCACCGGAGCCACACCGCCGACCCGCCGCCCTCGCCGGACTCGCCGGAGGTAGCGGCGCCGTCACCGGTTTTCTTCGGAAAACCGCACGGTTTTTTAGACCCGCGGTTTTTTTATTTTATTTTTTGTAGACGGTTTTTTTTGGTTTAGTTATTTAGCGGACGTTCGTCCGTACGTTCGTTTTTACGAACGGTTTTCACTGTTTAGCCGCAGACAGCGAACGTTCGTTCGTTAGCCTGTTCGTTAGTTTTTCTTTTTCTCAGATTTTCCGCGATTATTTTCGATCGCGATTCCTGATCTGATTTTCGTTCTAGTATAACTTTGAGCTCGTTTATCGGAATCAGGCGATTCAAGCGCCTATAGTTTTGTGTCTAAACCCTCTTTCCATTTAACCAACTTAAGCAAGTTTTTTCTACTGTAAAATTTGACCTTAGTCCAGATTAGTAAACGAAGCTTGTTTCTCTCCCCGTTTGAGTTTTGTTGCTTCGTTTGATTTGATTTTTTTTGCAAACCGGAGTTCTTAAGTTGAACTTTCTGGTTAGATCTCTTATTTGTGTTTTACCCATGCGTTTTTGCTTGATTGCTTATTGTATGCTTGTTTGTTTGTGATAGAGTACCCGGAGTGCGAAGCATGCTACATCGAGTCTCTAGGTTTCACGGATCATCAGTAAGGCAAGTAACACTTTGATCATACCTCTTACTACCCAGTTTTCATTGCATTAGATCAACCCAAAAACATTGCATGGTTAGGATCTGAATTAAATTGTGGGGTTTGGGAAGTAGATGAGGTAGTACCTATTCACCTGTTTATTATCAAACCCTGGGGGTTACTTCTACGTTGCTTATATTGCTACGCTATGCTTGTAGACGTGGATTGGGTTTGAGTATATTCATGACAGTTGTGAGATTGCTAAATTAATGGTTCAACTTAAGGTGGCAACTTTAATACACATCTGGTGGATTGAGGCACCTGGGGTATCCAGTGATTGCCTGTATTTTTGGAAATCCCGGGGTACCGTGTGATTCTCCTATGGACCGCCACCCAGGCTCAAAGGGATCATAAGATTATTCATACTGGAAACTTCCGTGTGCAGCCACATGCCATTATGGGCTCTGGCATAGTTGAGTAAGTTGTGGGAAACCTTTCCATGATGGGCTAGCAGATGTAGGGGATTGTAGGTGTACCAGCCTATCTATCGGTTAAGGGGACCTCTTCGGAAAGACTGTGTCTCGTTCATCCGTTTCTCAAACATTATATAGTGCGAGAAATCAAACGGAGGAGATCGAGTCTTGTGGAGAAAAGTGCACAAACCTCTGCAGAGTGTACAAACTAATCATGGTTAGCCGTGTCTCCGGTTATGGACATCTTGAGTATCTAGTTCTTGGATTATCATGTGGATCTCATCACTCTTAATATAATTTGATTGGGTTTAATGATGATTACTTTTTAATTGGGATTGAGTTGGGTAAACCTTCTCAATTTTTAATAACCACCATGATAGTTAAATAGAATTTATTCTTTTACAGTAGGGAAAAATTGGCTTTTCGCAAAACCTTTAACCTTACAGCCTCCACCAAACCATATATGCATGTAGTGATAGCTTTACATTGTTCATTACTCTCTTGTATTACTTTGCCAGCATATTCTATGTGCTGACCCGTTTTTTGGGCTGCAACGTATCATGTTGCAGACTTCTCAGATGACGAGTAAGGAGCCTTAGGTCGTGGTCTTTCACTCAGTGATGTCGTTGGAGTTGATGGACTCACATTATCTTCCAAGCCTTCCGTTGTTATCGTATTAGATGGCCTTAGGCCATATTTATTGTAATAAGTTCTCTTTTGAGACATTCGATGTAATAAGTGTGTGATTGCCACTCTGTTATAAATCCTTCAAGTACTGTGTGTGTGTCAGCATTACCGATCCAGGGATGACACTTATACACAGAGATCAGACTGTTTAAGGTCTGGTCGCTACACAATGATGGTTATGTTTCCTAACCATAGACATGAGTTGTCATTTGATTAACAGGATCACATCATTAGATAATGATGTGATTGACTTGACCCATCCGTTAGCTAGCATGATGGTCGTTTAGTTTGTTGCTATTGTTTTCTTTATGACTTATACATGTTCCTATGACTATGAGATTATGCAACTCCCGAGTACCGGAGGAACACTTTGTGTGCTACCAAACGTTATAATGTAACTGGGTGATTATAAAGGTCCTCTACAGGTGTCTCCAATGATACTTGTTGAGTCGGCATAGATCGAGATTAGGATTTGTCACTCTAATTGTCGGAGAGGTATCTTTGGGCCCTCTCGGTAATGCACATCACTATAAGCCTTGCAAGCAATGTAACTAATGAGTTAGTTGCGGGATGGTGCATTACAGAATGAGTAAAGAGACTTGTCGGTAACGAGATTGAACTAGGTATTGAGATACCAACGATCGAATCTCGGGCAAGTAACATACCGATGACAAAGGGAACAACGTATACCGTTATGTGGTTTGACCGATAAAGATCTTCGTAGAATATGTAGGAACCAATATGAGCATCCAGGTTCCGCTATTGGTTATTGAGCGGAGACGTGTCTCGGTCATGTCTACATAGTTCTCGAACCCGTAGGGTCCGCACGCTTAACGTTCGGTGACGATCAGTATTATGAGTTTATGTGTTTTGATGTACCGAAGGTAGTTTGGAGTCCCGGGTTTGATCACGGACATGACGAGGAGTCTCGAAATGGCCGAGACATAAAGATCGATATATTGGAAGCCTACATTTGGACATCAGAATAGTTCCGGGTGAAATCGGCATTTTACCGGAGTACCGGGAGGTTACCGGAACCCCCCGGTAAATGTATGGGCGTTATTGGGCCATAGTGGAGAGAGAGAGAGGAGATCAGGGCAGGCCGTGGCCCCCCTCTCCCTCTGGTCCTAATTGGACTAGGAGGGGTGGCACCCCCTTTCCTTCCTCCCTCTCTCCCCCTTCCTTCTCTCCTAGTCCAACTCGGGAAGAGGGGGGATCCTACTCCCGGTGGGAGTAGGACTCCTCCAGGGCGCGCCATAGGAGGGCCGCCCCTCCCCCCTCCTCCACTCCTTTATATACGTGGCCAGGGGGCACCCCTAGAACACAAGTTGATCATTGATCTTTTAGCCGTGTGCGGTGCCCCCCTCCACCATAATCCACCTCAGTCATATCGTAGCGGTGCTTAGGCGAAGCCCTACGTCAGTAGCTTCATCAACACCGTCATCACGCTGTCGTGCTGATGAAACTCTCCCTCGAAGCTCTACTGGATCGTGAGTTTGTATGACGTCACGTAGCTGAACGTGTGCAAATCGCGGAGGTGTCGTACGTTCTGTACTTGGATCGGTCGATCGTGAAGACGTACGACTACATCAACCGCGTTGTCATAATGCTTCCGCTTACGGTCTACGAGGGTACGTGGACGACACTCTCCCATCTCGTTGCTATGCATCACCATGATCTTGCGTGTGTGTAGATTTTTTTTTAAATTACTGTGTTCCCCAACATTTCTCGTTTTTCATCGATTTTCCTTGTTTTCTCTTGGGTTTCATTGGCTGTACACATTTTGGTATATCTCTAATACATTATTTCAATATAAGTTTAATATTTTTAAATTATTAATTAACATTTTTTAAATACCCGATTAACATTTTGAATACATGGTCAATATTTTCTCTATACACATTTAATATTTTTAAATACAAAGGTTAAGATTTGTAATGCATTTTCAACATTTTTCTATACACGTTTAATATTTTTCAATATAAGTTTACATTTTTTCAATACATGGTCAATATTTTTGTATACACGTTTAACATTTTTCAAATATAAGCTTAATATTTTATTATACATGGCCAACATATTTTATACACATTTAACATTTTTTTCAAAAAATAACTTTTTTAATACATGATTTAACATTTGTTCTATACACACTTAACATTTTCCAAATGCTTAGTTAACATTTTTCAAATTGTTTTTAACATTTTTTAAATGCTTGATTAACGTTTTTATATACACGATCAATTTTTTTCATCATTTTGTTCATACATGGTCAACATTTTTTCTATACACATTTAACTTTTTTCAAATGCTTGAGTAACATATTTCAAATACTTGTTCAACATTTATTCAAATGCTTGATTACATTTTCTAAATAAATGACCAATTTGTTTCATACACATTGTATGTTTTTCTATACATTTGTGTGTACGTGAGAAACATTTTCTATATACACATGTAACATTTTTCAAATGCTTGTATTCCATTTTTCAAAAAAATTATGTAGAGTGTTTTATAAAAAATATATTATTTCAAAGTAAAAACAAAAGGAATAAATAAAGCAAAAAAATGAAAACTAAAACATGAAAAAAATGAGGAGGTGGCCTCGTGTGCGCCTGGGCTGGCCCATCTGGGGTTCCCTTTCACGCAAGGGTTCCCTAGGTCTCGCTGTAAGCAAGACATAGGGGCGCCCTATTTTTTTAGCATAAAACAATGTTTCCGATTTTAGGAATGGACCCTATTTATAGCCATATTTCTCTTTGCCTTTGCGTTGACACATGATACCCATAAGTCACTAGCTCATTGTTTTCTTTTTCTGTTTTTTTCTTTCCATCCTATTCCCTGAGCACATCGTCAAATCCGTTGCACTGTTGCTCACCTATCACACAACCCCTAGCTTGTTGTCGAACATGAAACATCACAGAGTTACGCGGGAAGGCCGGATGACACTGGGATATGACGTAGATCGCGCCACTTCAGGACAAGGCGGGTGGAGCAAAGCTTCATGTCGGGAGGCCGGGCGTGGACGCCGCCATGGAGGTGCGCATGGAGGCACGAAAGGCGCCGGGATTCTAGAGGTGAATGAAGGGGCTATGCTATAGGCTGTTGTTTTTTACGGACCTCCATATTTTAGGGTTGTGGTAGGGTATCCTGTTGGATTTTTTTCTCCTGAACCCTAAAACCATTTGTTGGCATGTTTAGAGACATGCTATAGTTTTTCTTTTTCTTTTTTGAGACTTTGAGACATGCTAGAGTTGCTCTAAAGGGTGTCTTTAATTTGCAGAATCAAACATCAAAACATAAAGGGTATATGATTGTAGTGTCATATCCACAGAAATCATAGATAATTAATTTGTGTAAAAATTTGCTTGATTGCACGATACAGAAAAAAAACACCCATAGACAATTTCTTTGAAAATGTATAGTGCAAAAATCCGCAAGATATAATCCAACAAATCAAACAACCCAAGTAGAAATAATTCTATGAAAATCATGCATTTTTTGGTTGATCAAGCAGGTAAACTAGGTCTATTTCTCATGATTGTCCCTTACATGCTATGCTTGTATGAAAACAGAGAATCCACATGTGAAGGGTCTATCCGCTCCTGAACTGCCTTAATATGCTTGTCCAAATTGGATTCCTGAAATTCAAAATTTTGAGAATGAAAAACAGAGCAGTTTTGCAATTTATTGCAGGCAGAAACAAATCCATGAAAAAGAGTCAGACATGTGAGATTGCAAATCACACCTTTGAAAATGAGCACTTGCAGTCCTCAATGTGGCATTTAATTCTCAGTGACAAATATGTATTTTTTGAAATGCGGGCAAAAGCTTTGCCCGTTCCATTAATTAAGAAGAAGATTGATGCCTAGTTAATTACGAAAAACTGGGCAAAAACAGATACAACAAGGACTAAGCCCACTTCCAAACATCGATACTCACAGCGCCAAGCCCACTCTCGCCAATGACATGCCGAGCCTAACAACAGGTGCCAAACAGGCAAACACACACCAACAGGAGGCCCTGCTCAGCCAACACGCCAGCCTATCTACCCTCACCGGATAGCAGACGCCGTGACTGCTATGGGAGCAGCAGACCCGGGACTCTCCTGCAAAGGTGAAAAGGCATGCATTCCACAGGAACCTGAGTGAAAAATGAACCTTCATGCATTCGCTGATGACGCTTGAAGTTCTTCTTTAGCTGCGTAGTGCAATAGGCATCACTGAACATATCGGTGACAACAGCATAGAAATGTTTCTTTCATAACCATGGGCAGAACTAAATTATTGATAAATGAATGATGCATTCGAGTAGACATAAACTTCTGGTACCAAATCGCTAAATCCAAACTTGCACATGTTGCATACAAACATGAATTTGGCTGAATGTTAAGCTAGGTATGCAACTGAACCCAGGTTTCTATGTAGCCAAAGTTTCAGTAACATACAAGAATGAAGCCTGTCTCAGAGCCTTTTAATCCACCCAATTCCTTGCAAACTCAGTTGACATTCAGGTGATGCTATTCAACCAAAAACCAAGACTGAGCAAAACATAAGTATGGTTCACCTTCAACTATTTTCGAACAACGCTAGGTAGAAAGAAGCTGAGATCTGAACAAGAGGAGGAGGAGCAAGAAGGATGTGTATGGTGGACGAACTCAAAGCTGTCCTCGCTGTGTAAGCGTGTGCACCTAGGGGAGTACCTAAAGCGGAGAAGTGTGGCACAGTGATGCAGTTGAGGACCAAGAAATGAACAGAGAAGGTACAGGTTGCAAGCTTGGATTCTTTGAAACTTTACTGTTGCGGGGCAGTACGGAGAACAGAGGGCACCAGAACTGGAGAGGAATGCACACCACAGTGTAAGCGAGCAAGAAGTTTTCATCAAACAAATGCTCTGATTCCTTCTCTGTAACCTGAGGTAGTGTTAGTGTCCTCCACACTGAAGAGAAAGCTCACACCAGTGAATTCTTGGCCATACCTTTATGTACACCATGAGGAAAAATAGTTGAATCTTCGATGAAGTAAAGCATAAAGAAATCACACTGGATTTTCTCACCTGTATGCAACGAGCTCCCACCAGTGCAACTGACAGCAGCATGGAGTGTAGGAGAGTCCAGCATGAGCTCGTATATTTATCCGCTAATTGGACATAACAAGAACAACCTCAAACATCCGTTCGTCCAGGACCTTTTTGCCAAAATAAACAAAATTCTAAAAATAGAAGTAAAACAACGCTTGCATAGATAGCAGATCACCGAATGACACTGCTAACAAATGCATTCATATGAAGGAAAATGACTGCTGTAGAGAGTTTATAAAATCTCAGGTGGCTGGTGCAAATCATACTAGAATGATTGTATTTTTAGTGCTTCTTGTGGAAGATTATATATGTATACCACCTACCCCAATCGCCATCAGAAACCAATATCCATAAAGTTGCAACCAGTCGTGTTAGACTAGTTCATTCGGTCTACCTTTGCTCGCCAATGCAAGATTAAAAGATCCATAAACATTTCTGATCTTGAGACACCACAAAATGAACTCTATGAAACAGTAAAGGTCTAACTTCTACCAGCGGTCAGTTTGAGAATTTTTTACACCGGCAGGAGGCTTTATGCAAGCAAAAACTCAATTGTGCCTTCTGACTTAAGCTCATATGCAAGCAAAAACTCAACTGTGCTTTCTGAGAAGTTAGCCTCATATGCAATGTGTCAACTAGTCAACCAGTCAACCAAGTCTCATATGCAATGTGTCAACTAGTCAACCAAGTCCATAAAAAATTGATACTTTGCAGGGAGCAATTTCATGTCCTCCCGGTATTTGCCTTTCTTCGAAAACAAAGACAACATCAATAAAGTTGTTGATGCTTCAAGTAAAATGCTCTTCCCATCAACTTTAGACAAGTAATTTCCGGCCTTGGCAATCTCACCTTTTTCCAACAACATTCTGATGATACAATTTAACAGACGGGAGCTGGGGATTATACCACTTTTCTCCATTGATGAAAACATATTGTCTGCTTCTTCCACTACTCCATCTTCTAGAAGATTTGTTATCATTACTGCATAAGTAGATTCCGTGGGCACCAACCCACTGGGTGATATTGCAGCAAACAAATCCTTAGCTTCCTCTCTTCTCCCAACCTTGAATATCGCATTAATCATAGTATTGTGTATTGCAATATCAAACTTCACATTCATAGCACTTAGTTTATGGAATAGGTCGATAGCTTCCTCTGCACAATTATTTCTACAAAAACCAGCAATTATTATACCATATGTGGGAATGCTCACTGTTATTCCACTTTCGATCATCTCATGGAACATTTTTCTTGCAGCAACAGTGCTCCCAGAATGAAACAACCCATTCAGTATGATGTCATATGTTACAGTGTCAGGTTTAATTCTCTTATGCGGCATTTCTCTAAACAGAGCCAAACCATCATCGATCCTTCCATTTCTACAATAGCCATTAACAAGTGTATTATATGTAATAACATCAGGCTCAACACCAACTTCCATGGCATCAAGTATCTTAAATGCTTTATCCATATTCCCGACTAAGCAATATCCGTCAATCAGTGAATTAAATGAAATGTCATCAGGCCTCTCACCTATGTCTATAACCAAGTCAAAGATATCATGTGCATCCATAACCCTGCCTTCCTTGCACATACTGTTTATTACTGAATTGAAGAACACAATGTCAGGACGAGGAATACCTTTGTTTATCATTTGAGAAACCAACTCCTTAGCTTTAACCAAACCACCATGCATAAAAAAGCCCTGAATAAGGGACTGATAAATAGATCTATCCGGCTGTACTCCCAAGGCAACCATCTGATCAAATTTGTCCATAGCATCGGTCAACCTACCCATTCTGGAAAGTTTTCTGGAAAGTGCGGCTATTACAATGGAATAGGTGACTACATTTGGACTTACTCCTTGTCCCCGCATTTCAGTAAATATCAGCATAGCTTCATCTGTCATTCCACGTTTAGCATATCGATTAATTAATATTTTGAAAACACGGCAGTCGGCTGCAATGCCGTTGCTTCCCACTGAGTTAAAGAGATCAATCATATCAGCAAAGCATCCTTCAGTAGCATACCCATGAAGCAAAATACGGCATGAGACGATATCCGGTTTGTGGCCCTTGGCGGTCATGGAATCAAAAAATTCTGCAGCTTCTTTGCTTCTTCCATGCTTGCAAAGGGAGGACAGGAAGGAGTTGCAAGTAACAATATCTGGCATAAGACCCCGGCTTTTCATTTCTCTGAACATTTTAGCAGACTCTTTCAACCGCCCAGATGTGGCATATCCATTGATCATGCAATTATATGTCACTGTATCGGGTTGAGCACCATTAGCAACCATCTGCCGAAGGACTAGCTCTGCCTTGTCCATTGCCCTGGCCTTGCACAACGCGTCAATGATTGAGTTGTATGTCACCACATCGGGCACAAGCCCTTGCTGCATCATTTCGTGGAAGAGATTGCATGCCTTGCCTGTTTCGCCCTCCTTAAAGAAGCCATGGATAACCGTGCTATATGCCACCACGTTGGGGAAGCAGACACCTCCTTCTTTCGCCATCATCTGGAGCATGTCGAGCCCCCGCTGACTCATGCTATTGTCGCATAAGCTCTTCAGAACAATGGAGTATGAGAAGGCATTATGCACACAGCCGAGCTCGGACATCCTATGAAGCAACACGTTCACAGCCTCATCCGTCCGTTTCGCGTAGCAGAGGCACTTGAGGAAGGTGCTGGCGACGATCTAGTCTGTCTTCAGGCCCTTCCTGAGGAAGCGGCGGAATAAGGCAAGCCCTAGCTCCGGGCGACGCGCACGGCAGCAGCAGTCCATGAGAATGTTGTAGGTGCAAACTGTGAGCCTCGCCACCTGCGGGCCAGCTTCCTCTCTGCACACACGGTTGAAGAGAGACACTGCGAGGGCAGGGCCATCTCTGATGCAGACGCCGGAGGCGGGCACACGGGCGAGGACGGCAAGGAAGCCGTTCAGGGACCGGGATGGCCTGCCGAAGCAATTCGTCGAACATGTTGTGTGCGTCTTCCGGCCTGAGTGTCCCGGCACGGACACGCTGCGTGGCCGCGGCAAAGGCGGCATGGGGTGACCAGGAGCGTGAGGTTGGCGACGTGGGGGTGGGGGTGGAGGTGGAGGAGGAGATGTGGCGGAGGAGGTGGAGGCTGGAGATCGGCGTGGCGGAGGAGCGGCGGAGGCGGGACATCGGCGAGGTGCGGAGGTCAGGAGAAAAGGAATGGCGGAGTCAGAGACCAGACTTCGTCTGGGCGGCGTCCGGAACGGCCGCCGTGTTCGTACGCAGCGAAGAGAGTTTGGAGTTGCACAGCCGAGAGTGTGTGGGTCCCATCTTCCTGTCATACAAATATGCTCCCTTCCTAGTACTTCAAAAGCAGTATCAACAAGCAAATTTAGATATTTTTTCAGTCCCAGCCAGGTTCAGTTTTGCAATGCTTATTGCACGCATGAGCTTTGGTAACCAAATTATGAATGGATACCATATTGTATATAGAGCGTGAACATGTAAGTTTGAAGTCATATATGCATAACGTCGATGAGGATTTAATTCTCGTAGTTTATTCCATTCCAAATCAAAATTAATACTACAAAATATCAAAGACTACAATGTATAAGACTACATGAAACTCGTGTGAATATATCTATCACATTCGTCTTTAGGTATCTTGCATTGTATTGCAACTTTGAGTAACTAAGTATGGCATCTTCAAAGACAAATAGATTTTATGATTGTGTTGTCATAGCCTTGAAAACAGGTTTATAAATTAATGTGTGAGTGACAATTCTTTTAGAAGAAATATTTGAGAGAAAATATGTACGGAAAAGTCTAGAACAAATGAGTGGTGTGATGTGAGATTTGTGCATGTTGTTCAGTCAAAATCGTAAAGTGAAAAGGGAATTGTCAATCATTGAGAAGAAAAAAAGTTTGGATAACTAAAGCATAGAAGATTCTAAAACAAAGGAGAAGTCGTTGTGTTTTGAGGTTTGTGCATGTTGTGCAACGTAAATCATAAAGTAAAAAAAATGATAACTCAATGAGAAGTAAAAAAAAGTTTGGATAACTGAAGTATAGAAAACTCTAGAAGAAAAAAGTCAATGTATTTCAATGTTCATGCACATCGAGCATTGTAAAGCATAAAGTAAAAAACAAAGAATGACACTTCATTTAGAAGAAGAAAAAATGAAATTAAAACATAGAAGATCCTAGAACAAAGGAGAAGTGTTTGTTTTTTTAGGTTTGTGCATTATGCTTAAACTCAACCGTGTGTCTTCTAGGTTGTTGTGGCAAAATCTGGTGGAGCGAAGATGATATCCAACAACCGGTAGTGCTTGGATTTGCCATCTCTATACCGTCAGTTTGGCTTCATCCAACGACTAACGTTTAAATTTATTCACACCCTATGTAGGGAGATATAGGTTATACTAGTAATTGTTAGAACCTCTCTCTCTCTCTCTCTCTCTCTCTCTCTCTAATTCAAATATATTTTCTTATGTTTGCACGTATCATTTTAGATGATGGATCCCTACAAGTCACGCGAAGTTGATCAAACAAGCCGCAGAAACAACCGAATTTAAGACCTCTTTGATTTGCGGGATTATTAGAAAAGGGTCGTAATAGAAAACGTGTAGAGGATTCTATTGATATGTATATCAGCATCATACATAATTAGTTTTATATCAATGGAAAAAAATATTTATAGAGAAAAATATTTAGAATGCAGTATGAAAACCTTACACGAAAAACAATCCATGAGATACAATCCAACAAATCAGACAAGCCACATGGAAATAGTCACTATGAAAATCCTTTAAATCAAAGAGGCTTTTATGTTTTCTTAATTTGAACTTGTGAGTTGTGACACTTGTAATGATCCACCGCCCATCTTCTTGACCAGCCCTCCCACTGGTTTCCCTCATCTCCTGGGGGCACCATGGCAGGACCTGGTGAGGGAATCTCAAATTTGGGTTGATGGATAGAGGGGGGGGGGGTAGATTTTTGGGTTGGGCTTTGTTCGTAGTTTATGTTTCGATGGCTGTGGCAAACCATGCATCTAATAATGTGCATATAGCTCCCTCGACTAGTTAGTTTTTCCACCAGTGGCTAATAGGATCGGGGGTTGTGGTCTAGAGGGGTGAATATGCCTGACAATATTTTCTACTCCAAATTTAAGGTTCGCAATTTTCAGCCTGCACTAACGAGCTTTTTTTTTCGATGCACTAATGAGGTTGCATAGGGAGACATACAAACAATTCTACAACAAAGTAAGCATGTGGAAACTAAACATGGGGTACTCGACAATATTTTGCCGAGGTTCAAATAGTTGACCCTATTCTACTCGTCGTGATGGAGGTTCAACCCACAAAAACTCTAAGACCACAAAGGGGTCGACATCACCCACAGAGAGCCCGCAAAGTGCATGTTCGCCTATTCCTTCATGGCTTGCACGTAGAAGACTCGCTCAAGATTGATATTTCACGAAGAAGGTGCCCGGACCTTGTACATGCTCTAAATTCCTTACAAAAAGCTTCAAGGCTTTCGAGTGACCCAAAACTATCTAGAAGGCGCACACTCTCCAAGAGTAACAAGTAATGTCACTTGGACGAACTCCTGAAAAGATCTTCAATCAAAACACTCTCAAGTAGGATCTCTTTCACACAAAGATAGGCTACATAGATGAACACAAAGGAAGGGGTTCACGAAAGTGGGGAGCTTTTCTTCAAAGAACCCAGGAAGATACTCTCTCAACTATAAATAAAAGAGCTTGAGTCTTTTTCCACATGAAAGGGGGTGGGATCTATTATAGAGAAAGCATAAATCGGACTGGCTTAGAAAAAGTAACATGCCCGGAAGCATCGAAGAAAAAACATTGGAACTATCAGCCTCGTTCAAAAATTAAACGACTAGAAGGAGACTACATTTTTCCAGAAGTGTGCACCACCTTAGAGGTACTGTTTTGTACAACAAGCCTCCCAAAAATTTAGGTGCTTGGAAGAACCATGAAAATAAAATGTGGAGGTAGCGAATCAAAAGGTGGCACTTTTCCGCAAAGTTAGAGCATCTCCACCCGAGCCCCTAGGAACACCTCCCAGGCCACTTTTTTAATACCGGCGATAAAAAATCCTCCCACTCACGTCCCCAAAGCGTCACTTTTAGCCGGATTTATGGAAAAATAGCGCCAGTAGTCCCACCCCGAACCCAGCCCCCCGGGGGGCAGCTAGGCGTGCCGGCGCCACTTTTTTGCCTCCTGTGGCCCACCTACAGTCACTCCCCATCGCTTTCTTCACTTTCTCTCGCAGAGCCCCCACCTTCCCTCTCTCTCCGTCCGCTTTCTCTCTCGCCATGCCCGGTGCCTTCCTGCAGCTCCCGCCGCGTCGCCGCCGCGCCCGGCCACGCGCGCCGCCCCGCCCCGGTGCCTTCCCGCGGCTCAGGCCCGTCGCGTCGCCGCCGCGCCCGGCTGCGCGCCCCGCCCCGCTCCGGTGCCTTCCCGCAGCTCAAGCCCGCCGCGCCCGGCCGCGCGCACCACCCCGCCAGCCATCTGCGGCCGCGCCCGGGCTCCCGCCCGCCAGCCCGCGCCGCCCCAGACAGAGCTCCATCGCAGGCGGGGGTCGGTGTCACGTACGCGTAGGCGAAGCGCATCCTGGGAAACGCGGGAGTGCGCGGCCTGGGAATGCAGGAGTGCACGACCAGCGAGAAGGCGCGGACGGGCGAGCGCGCGGCCGAAGATGCTGGTGCAGTTCGCGGTGGTGCTGGGCGGGTGCAACTTCGAGACCACCGTGGCCTGCTCCGAGGAGTCCAGACTCGTCAGCGAGGTGAACGGCGAGGGCGCCCTCCGGCTCCTCGCCGCGGCAATGGAGGGGCGGAGGAGGGGAGGCGATAGAGAGCGGGAGGAGGCCAAGGCGAGGTATGAGGTGTTCGTCAAGAGCAAGAAGGGGAGGAAGGAAAGCAAGGCACGAAGAGAGGTGCTCGTAGGCCTGTGCTGCTCTGCCGCCAACGCTGTCGCTGTGCTGGCCTTCTTCGTCACCGTCGTGCTCCGGTGACAAGTTCTTTTTGCCAACGCCGCTGTGGCGTCCGCTTGCGTGGAGCTCGGGGCCCATGCTGCTCGAGCTCGGCGGCGAGGCCGGGCCAGCCGTGGCCTGGGGCGGGCGCGGCCTGGGCGGCTGTGGCCTGGCCCCGAGCGGCCTCGGACGGGGCGGCGCGGCGAGGACGGGGCGCAGCTCCGTGGACTGGACGACGGGTTCGCTGTTTCCTTTCTCGCTTGGGGGTGGATACAGCCGGAACTCTTTTCATCCCCAGGCTAAAATTTCCGGCGGCAGCCCCCCAAGAGGCGAAAAAATGCCTCCTGGGGGGCTCAACGGCTGGAGATGCTCTTAGTATCGGCACTGCAGTATCGGAGAAAATGTATGCTTTGTCGTGTCGGAGCTAACATAGATGATCCTAAAGAAAATATAGCTCGGCGGTACCGAAGGAAGATATTTTAGCACGACAAAGTACAAGGCTATGAATAAACAAAGGATTTGAGTGGAGGGAGCGGAAAGCTTGAAAGGTTTGGGTTGATGATCTTTACTTGGAGTTCAACCTAACATCTTTTGCATGTGTCCCTCTTGATAGTATGATTGTCTTGCACTTAATTCGGATTCAAATTAAATAAAAACCTATAAAGTACTCCCTCTGTATCAAAATATAACATGCTTTTTGGTCTAGATTTAGGAAGAAAATCACTTGCAGAACCAAAAATAGGGCTCACCATTGATGTTTACACACGAACATGAGGACTAATTTCTTGAAATAATTAAACTTGATTAATGTTAGTCCCCTTTTCAATTGTCTTGTCATTAATCACCGATTCCCAATAGTGGTAGTATAAAAGATGCACTTTCATCGGCGCTCGGGCGATGTGTTCTTGGTGCCAACTTCGAGGAGATCAGTGGTTTCGTAACCAAGGAGCATCACATTTGACGTGTATGTGGGGTGGTTGGCACGATCTTTCTTCATGTCCTTCCGGCAAGTTGTTGCTAGATCTGGATCATAGTATGCCCAAAGGCATGAATGATCCTCCCTCGACCCCCGCCTATCGCTGCATTTTTCAACATCTTGAGGAGCGGAACTTTCATTCTTCTTACTTTTCAAGATACACATGCCATGTTTGTATCATAATTGTATATGCATAAACATATGCGCTGCCATATTTTTTCAGAAAAAGAAAAGATACAACCATTACTCAAAAGAAAACACAATTTTAAGCAAAAATGTTAATACATCTAAAACACGATAGGTGTTCATCATTACTTAAGCGGAAGCCGCATCTTCATTTATTCATACTTCATACAGTTGAACAAGAAAAGAAAAAGGACTTGCTTGCCAATTGCTACCCTATTTGACACACAGTACATACTGTTATTGCCAATCTATTTCCTTTAGCTATACATACATACATACACACTCCTACACACATAACATTGACAATAATAATGCGGACATTTCAAAGTACAGAAGAATGCCCGATCATCCAAAAAAACATAGCATCTTTCCTCCAGTTCAGGACAAATCAACCTGACAAAAGCCATCTCAGATACTCAGTTCCATCACTGTAAGCAGGCGGAGCATCAGGAGCAGCTACCCTCTTCCGCATGAAAGTATCGACTGAAATGGGCTTCCTCTTGCGGCCGCCTGGATGAGGTCGGAGTTGCTCATCAGCCTCCACAAAGTCGCCCTGCCAAGATGTGACGGCAAATTGCGAACATCATGCTGATTATAAGTTCCTAGAACAGAGCATCATGTTGAGGTAAACTATGTGATATGGTGGTGGTGGTTGCCTTGTATTTACCTCAAAAAGCACGTGAACACTAGATTTCTCATGATTGTCCCGTACATGCTTGTATGAAAACTTCTGGCCGCACCCAGAGAATCCACATGTGAAAGGTCTACTCTGCTCATGAACTGCCTTAATATGCTTGTGCAAATTGGATTTCTGAAGTTCAAAGTTATTGAGAATGAAAACCGAGCAGTTTTGAAATTTATTGCAGAGAATAAAATCCATAAAAAGGCAACATGTGAGCTTGCAAGTCACACCTTTGAAAATGAGCGCTTGCAATCCTTGAAGTTGCACTTAATCCTCTCAGTGACAAATGAACCTTCATGCATTCGCTGATGCCGCTTGAAGTTCTTCTTAAGCTGTTTAGTGTCACAGATATCACACTGAACATACTGATGACACGATTGGTTATGGGCCTTGAAGCATTCCACATTAGTAAAAGTCTTCATGCAGCCTGGTTCGAAGCAGATAACTTCAGTGTAATCCAAGTTGACTGCACCATAAGATTTGAATCATCAACTTTCAAGATTGTGATTGCTAAGCATATCTTATTACAGTAAGGAAAATAACTATGAAATTTTTATAGAAAGTCAGTTTCTCACCATGTGATTCCTCGTGTTTCTGTAGCTTGGAAGCATATTTGAACGCCTTCCCACAGTTAGCCTCTGGGCAGATGAACTCTTTCTTGCCTCCACAACGAGGGCCATCCTCGTGAAATTCCTCAACATGTCTCTGGATATTACCCTTGATACTGAACTTACGGTTGCATCCTTCCATAGGGCACATGAATAGTTTTCCTTGATGAGTAAGCAGATGGCGGTTCAAATGGTCCTTCCTGCTATAGCTGAAAGGGCAACCATCTACATGGCAGGCAAAGGGTCTCTGCAACAGTTTTGAAAAGGATAAAAATCAGAATAGTACTCTCATATCCAAAGAAAAGTTCACTTGACATAATATAAGTTTATGCATACATTTATAAACATGCTCAACAGCACTAGCATAAGTATTGTGCACATGCTTAAACGATTTGGACGTACTATCTAAAAAAGAACTATTTGGGTGCAAAACCATCAAGTGGTAGTAACACCGTGAATAGTACAATAGCATCAGTTATCCAACGTGACTAAACAAAACTACATGTAATTCACTCTGCATGCTAAGACTGCACATTTTAGTATGTTGAGAATGCTAAGTAGTACTCCCTCCGTCCTAAATTCTTGTCTTAGATTTGTAAATAGTAGCTTGGCATACATACTACATTGTACATACATAAACATTAGTAGTTTGAGAACGCTAAGTAGCACATAAATACACATCACATCCAATAAACAGAGCTTGGAACAAGAAGCAACGGCTAGGGTAAAAGCAGTTCCAAATGAACAAGCAAACCTGAGGAAGCGCGTGAATGAGGCATTCTTGATGGAGCTTCTCAGGAGGGTCTCCCCTTCCTGATACTGGTCCATTCAAGGCCTTCTGGCATTTTGGAGTTCTTGGGATCCAATGCTTCACACATTCATATCTGAACATGTAGTCTGCCAAAATCAGCACAATTCAGAGAAATAAACAATGGTACACCCACACACTAATAAAACAAATGATCCAAATAATACTCCCTCCGTCCCAAAATAAGTGACTCGACTTTGTACTAGCTTGTACTAACTTTGTACCAAAGCTAGTACAAAGTCGAGTCACTTATTTTGGGACGGAGGGAGTAGTAAATAATATATCAACATAATTCACTGTCAAATGGGAATTGTTATTTTTCCTGCAAGGAATATTACTGCAGAACTAAACGGACAAGTGACTTGTGCCAAAGAACATAACTTTTATTATTTCAGGGATAATTTGTTTTAGACCTCAGGCAACACAATAACCATCATTCACATAAAAATATGCTCAATGAAACATATAATATTATCTTATCATGTGCACATCCTACAACTACTTACTTAAATATTGGATCATAGATGGAAGGCCATTAAGTGGCCATTGTACTTAGATACCGAGTATAATAACTCAAATGACGCAGCACCAACTATGACATACAAGCATATGATTGACAAGAAGGCACGATTTGTTGACAAAGTGGTGGATGCTAAGACACGAGCATGCAGTAGCTTTGAAAAAATAAGGGTGCATCACATGTAACGCTCAAGAATTAACAGCAAGTAATTTGACAAAAGAAGGAATAACCTGAAGAAGGGCGTGAAAGAGGCTTCCTGAAGGAGCTTCCCAGGAGGGTCTCCCCATCCTGGTACTAGTCCATTCAGGGCCCTCTCGCATTTTGGAGTTCTTTGGGATCCAATGCTTCACACAATTAAACAGCCTGCAAAAAGTCAGCACAGTTCAGCAATTCGGAATACCATACAACAAGCACGCTTGGAAACAATCAATCGGCAACTCTTAATCATCTATACGGATTCCATCACTGTTAAGAACTGGGTTTCAAACACCACTTCTAAGCAGACGTCGGTGCTTATTTTGCTCTCGAGCACCGACTGAACAGCCAAACAGAATGCATCACTTGCGCCAATGACATGGAAATCCCCTGAAACACAAAACTAAAACTCAGGACTATTCGGATACCTCGGGCGAATGGCTCTGCATATGCTGCTTCAGATGCGCCGGCTTCTTAAACCTCGCGCCGCACTCCTTGCAATCATGGCCGATCTCCTTGCCCGGCGGCGCACTGCCGCCACCACCACCTACGTTGTACTCATTCAGACCATCCACTTCGTCCTACAGCACACAGCGGCAACACTTCAGCTCACCCACAAATCACAGTTCCCGCAGAAATCAGTAGCGCGGATGCTTTCACAAGAACAGACAATACGACGTCCTAGACCTTATGGTGCTCGAGGACGTGGTCTCGGATCAGCCGCTTCTTCGAGCGCACGACGTCGCAGAACTCGCACTTGTACCGCCTGATGTCCCTCACAGGGGCGGCCGCCGCGGCCGCCGGCGAGGTCGAGGTCTCCGTCGCTCCGACGACGCTGCCCTCCGGATCTCCTTCTCCCATCTGGCCTGACCAGTCGCAGAACTCGCATCAGGAAATTCACGAAGCAGCAACGATTACAGCGAGAAACCGACCGAGATCGACAAAATCGGCGGCTCCAGCGGCACCAATCGCCGTCGAATTACCTCGGATCGCGTAGGAACCCGCCGGATTTCGCAGAATCGCGACGGAGGGGTCGGGAGGCTCGCGGCGGCGCAGTGGAGGAAGAGGAACCCTCGAGCACACTACCCGAATGAGGAGGAGGATGGAGAGCCAGCGACACGTGTCGAGGAATTAGTATCAGAGCCTAACCGGGCCGAGACCGGGCTCACTTTTCGGGTTCGTGCTGGGCTGCGGGCCGTGAGTCTTCCTGGGCTTTTAGTGGGCTGCTGGCCCGCCGGGCAGCAGCAGCTCAAAAAAAAAACGTGTGCTGCCGTTTCCTCGGCTCGCTCTCCCACCCGCTGTGGCTGAGGCGCGAGACCGTACGCTGACTGCCGCTGCACGCCCCCCGGCCTCTCCCCGACCTCGTCGCCGGCGATGGCCGCCATGGTCGCCGCCGCCGCCCCCGCGCGGCTCGTCCCTCCGCGCCTCTCCGCCCCGTGGCTGCACGTGGTTCAGCTTCGTCCGGCGCCGGGGCGGCTCCTCACGGTGGTCGCGGCGTCGCGTCGGAGCCCCGGCGACGGCGGGAAGAGGGGCAGGAAGAAGCGGGGGAGGCGCGCCACGGAGGCCGACCAGGAGGACGGCCTCTCCGTCGGCTCCGGTAAGCCGCCCGCCCCCGCTCTGCTAGCTCCAAGCTTCCTCCGGGCACTGCGCTTAGCTTGGTTGGAATCTTTGAAGCTCCATGAGCTTAATTAGAATTGCTTGAGAACTCAGCACTCAGAGCCTAAGGATATTTTTGTTAGCCTAGAGATTCTGTGATGGTTTCTCAACATGAATTCCAGGTCAATTTTGATTGTACAGTGACCACCCAGAGCTATCCACTGAAGCACTGGTCATATTTGTTGTGAGCTTAATCATGAGCTTCCTCTTTTGGACATATGTTGCAGAGGTGGAGAAGAAGAGTTCCACGCCGCGTGCAACGGTCGACGATGGAAGCGTGAAGCCTGCGCTGGAAGCCAGCGTGACCCCGAAAGACTCGGCCATCAGAAGAGTTGCACTGGTGGTGAGTCTTTACATGTGGATGTGTCGAAATTAGTTTTGGTGGTATAACAATATTTCACTGTTTGTGCTGAGAGGTGAGCTCGAAAATTTCTCTTGTTGCAGGTCATCGCTGCAGTCTTATTCGGCGTTAGCATCGCCTTGAAGGATGGGGTTGAGAAGGCATCGGAATATTTTGCAGGGTGTGTGCTATGCATCTCGACTAATCTTTAACATTGATGCTGTTTTAGCAACTGTTGGAGGTGTGGTTCCTTTTTGCATTAGAATTTTCAAGACCATATAGGAGCCCATTCGAGAATCGAATGCATCATTGCATACTAGCTTCACTAGATGCTTGAATGAAAGCATGGCTATGTTTCAGACATAACCGTGTAGGAAAATGTCTACTAACAAATAGGATGAGGGTTAGTAAAAGTAACAATCAGTGCACTGTGTAAGCTCACACTTTGGGTTGTGCAAGTTAGTTTGCTACTTTGCTTAGTTGCGCCCTTGCATATCTTTACATGATTTCTTACAAAAGCTCTCCTTAATTTCTTCTATATTCGAGGTATAGCAATGTGATCAGGTTCTGTTATGTAACAGCTATTTGTTGGAACAGAGTTTGTCGGTGGACAATCTCTTTGTTTTCATTCTGGTCTTCAAGTATTTTAAAGTGCCACTGGAGTACCAGGTACAGTTAATAGCTAATGTGATAGGCAAAGTCCTAATATACTTTTTGATTTTCTGCTCACTCTTTCTGTGACATTGGAAACAAGAATCGGGTGCTTTCTTATGGTATTGCCGGAGCAGTGATCTTCCGTGCAGTGTTGATCATCCTAGGAGTAGCTACCATTCAGGTTGGTTGTTCTCCCATGTTGCCATTATTATTTTTATCCGATTGTAATAATGCTTATAAGTTCCTCATGTTCTGTAGAGTTTTGAAGCGGTGAATTTATTTTTTGCTGCGATCCTGCTATTCTCTTCCTACAAGGTAAAACTGTTCTCCTGTGTTAAAAAAAGGAGGTCATGCTTTTCATATTTTATTTTTCTTTCGCTTACATATTTACTTTTGCTGTTATTCATTGGCAACTTCCTTTATGAGAAGATCTTGCTAGCACTTTTTTTTTCCATACAATCCCAGAAAAGGATCGGGTTCCACTATCATAAGATAACGGACCAGAAAGCATAAAAAATCGTCCTGGTGCAAAAGGTAAAAGAGCAAGCTAAAGCTGCCGCCTCCTAAGGCTAATCAGCTGATCTAGGAAAGCAAAGGTTTAAATGAACGCAAACTTATTAGATATCTGCACCCCCAGCCCAGCTCATATTTCAGCCAAAATAACCAGCATCAAACAAAGATTTTTGACCATCCGCATCCAACCGTGCAGCAGTCTTCAAAGCCCTCAGTTTTTAGTCCTCCATTGCAGTTCATGCTAGCACTTAAAAAAATATTCGCACTTTAAAAGGATTTACTTGCTTTTTCCCAAGCGAAGTTTCCTTTGGCAAAAGCATAGTCTCATCCCTGTCTTTTAACAACCTTGTTCAACCAATTTAGTTACATGTACTATCTTACCACAAACTTATTAAGCATAACCCTTCCATCATTGAGCAGCTAATG